>NC_133325.1:796743686-796872018 GCF_042186555.1 Aquarana catesbeiana
GTTTCTGTCTCCGGGATAAAGTTCACCAGAACCAATAGGGTGAATCTCCCCAGTGGGGGACACAGACAGTAATACAATCCCGACAGAGGGTCTAACCCACCCAAAAAAAAAAAAAGCTTGCCTTTACATATATTTTAATATTTGATTTTGGGGCTCCTGTTAATGCAGTGAAGAGAATACAAAAGACAAGAATGTCCTGAATGTGAAAACTTTATTCTTTACAGGTACTTCTATAGCGCCGTCAATTTACACAGCGCTTTACATATATTATACATTCACATCAGTCCCCTGAGGAGCTTATAAAACTTTATTCCAAAATATGGATGAGATTCTGAACACAGAGGAAATCACACAATACGAAAAAAGTATAAAAAATGTTATTGCTGTATGGGTGTGACCTCCTAGAGTTTTCAAGCATGAAGGATATAAAATGACAGAATATTTATCCAGAGAGAGGTAATATAACCAACCCAATGCCAAGTTCACACAGATGTCTGTCTCTATCTCCCCACTGAAAAGCGATTCAAGGTGGATCGCTTATCAGAGGGTGGTAGATCAGTAGCTTCCAGGTGATGCCGACACCTCATGAATGTTTGTTTTTTTGCATTAAAGCAACACGCAGCACCCATGAGCCAAGCATCTGGCATGTGGTGGTGGTGGTGCAGTCCAATAGACTTCAATGGGAAAGTTTGATATGTGCTGCAACCGGATTCAAATCTGCCAGACTTGTCACATGTGTGGAACCCCCTCCAGCTGCCTTGCTAGGCTTTCTTCGGACGGTTTGGGGGCGAGTAAAACAAGATTACATTACCAATATAAATAAAACAACGGAGGAGATTTACTAAAACTGGAGCAATCATGATCTGGTGCAGCTGTGTATGGTAGCCAATCAGCTTCTAACTTCAATTAAGCTTTGACAATAAAACCTGGAAGCTGATTGGTTTCTCCAGTTGTAGTAAATAACCCCCAATGTTGATATGTCTGGAACATGATACGTATTCTTAAAAAAATAAAAAAAAAATTCATAGACAAAGTATTTACAAAATGTTACACTTAAAGTGGAGTTCCACCCACTTTTACAACTCTTCAGCATCCCTCACTAAACTGTGCACTTTAAACGAATTTGATATTTTTTTATTGTTTTTCTCAGCACCTCCTGTATATCTGCTGTATTCATTTTTCACTTCCTCCTCCCTGGCCGTGGCCCATCGCATCATTTCCTGTTTGCAATGCCTTCTGGGAAGGGGCAGCAACTTCCTCTGACACTGCCGTTGCTATGGAAACCTGACCTGAAACCTATTACACTGCTTGTGCTGCACTGAGCATGTGCGAGATCTGCAAGGATGAGATCCAGGAAGAAATACAGTCTGGCTTCAGATGGCCACACTTAAGATGGCCACGGCCTGCTGTAAGTTTATAAAATAACAAACTACTGCTATAAACTAACAAAACAGACCTTAGTTTACAGACTAACTTTACTAGAATACATTAAGCTTGTGTATTATAGGGGTATTTTTATTTAAAAAGTATAATTTCGGCCGGAACACCACTTTAATGTCAACATTCTGCCTTATTCTCCAATGTTACCTGACCCAAAGTCCTTCCATAGCATTAGACAGGTGTCCTTTACATCTTCCACATCTCATTGTTGCACATATTCCATCTAATAAGTGCTTTATTGCAATAAACCCTGAGATCGAGCAACTATGGGAACCCTGAGATGATGATTGGGAAACCCCGTACATACATTACAGATTATGCCATCAACAGAGGAAATGCATATAGAGAGGATTTCTAGAGAAGTTTTGTAATGGAAAGGTTGGGGGACATTTGTGCATTTCTTCGCACTATGGGGCACATTGATATAAAAAAATATATATATATGAGGCTTTTGTCCTGCATGTGCATTCAGTTGGGGCAAAATATAATGTTTTAGGCTATTTTTGCTGTAGGTTGAATGTTCTTCATTCATACACAATAATACAAATTATGAAAACCCTGCATTACGGCCACTAGATGGAGCTGATGATCACTGGAGATACCTAGAAAAAGTATATAACAATATTGATACTTTAATATAAATTGTACTAAAACCCATTTGTTATATGTAATTTGTTTTACGTGTTCATACCAACATTACATTGTAATATGTTTTTATGTTCATTCAATAAAAAACTGTGAAAAAAAAAATTATTATGATTTTTCCGCTCCATCTACTGGCCATAATGCAGAGCAGGGCCCCATGGTTTTTTCATGGTGAGGACACGCCCACATTTAGTCATTTGCTCTCTTCATATAATTATGGTGGAAAAACCAATGGAAGGTTTATTAAAATAAGAGCCTGAAAAGTGTTGTGCCAAGATTTCAGATTCCAAAACTTTTATAGACAATCTTCCTCATTCCATGTAAGTGAAAATCCAGCTTTTCTCTGACCATTCCTCAAAACACAACACAAATATCCTTTATTTATCATTCACATATCTTATATCTCTCACATATACTGGGACAGGGATTGCGGATTATCAGAACAGTCAATAAAAAGTGCAAAACACATCAATATCACATTTTTTAACTGGTTCCTTTTCAAGAAGAAAGTCACAATTTGTTCTATGTAATAATCATAATATTCACTCTAGAGAGTCATGTATGGAAGGAATGGGACACATCCACACAGCTCATATAATTTCATATGATTGGAAGCGCCATCTAGTGGCCATAATGCTGCATTTTTCCTGGCTTAAAAACGGATAACACAGAACACAAGCAAACATGTTGGGTGTGTATGTCTATGTAAACAACAATTGCGCAAGTCATGCTGCTAGGCATCACTGCAAACGTCACAGTGAGAGTGATAATTCGAGGTCCCTAATTTACCGTTAAAGCGAAACTATACTCACCTCGAATCCAGTAATGCACCGTCCTGGATCTCCCCATCAGGCCACTGACATCTTTGGGTGGCCGGGTTCTGTGTCTCATCACTAACTGCTGTCATTGGCAGGGATGACGTCCCTCTCACTCATGTACGGCAGTTCAGTCAGATTTGGCATTGCCAAATTTGTACAGTGAGCTGCACATGGACAGGCAGGTAATCAGTGATAACCGCTCACATGGGGCGCCGCCCCCTAATCCATGCGCCCGGCCTCTAATCTACATGCATGGTTCCGAGCGCATGGATTTCAATTTTTCTTTTTTGGAAGCACATGATTAGAGCCTGAGCTTCGGGTGGCTGGGTGGGCGCGGGAATTGAGCACCAGCCGCTATTGTAACTTTAATGCAAAAGAAACAAAAGCATGTCCCTTCTGCATTCAAATTCATGCCTGTTTGCCCCTAAGACCCCTTTCACACTGCGCTGTCCCGGGCGTCAGCAGTAAAGCGGTGCTATTTTTAGCATCATTTTAGCGCCACTATTCGGCCGCTAGCGGGGCGGTTTTAACCCCCGCTAGCGTCCGAAAAGGGGTTTAATCCGCCCACAAAACACCGCTGCAGCGGCGCTTTGCCGGCGGTATAGCAGCGCTGCCCCATTGTTTTCAATGGCCAGGGGCGCTTTAGGAGCAGTGAGTTCACTGCTCCTAATGCGCTTCAAAGAAGCTGCATGCAGGACTTTTTCTGACGCCCTGCCAGCGCACCGCTCCAGTGTGAAAGCCCGAGGAGTGAATGGAGCCGCTGTTTCAGGGCTCTTTGCAGGTGCCATTTTTAACGCTATAGCGCCTGCAAAGCGCCTCAGTGTGAAAGGGGTCTAAACGAATAAGATGTAAATGCATTTAAAAGTGCCAACTACTGGAGATGAGGTACTGTAATCTTTTTGCAGTTTTGAGGCTTGGCATATTTGGTATCTAAATTTTTTTTTTTTTTTTTTTATTCTACAGGACCTCTTTATTCAGAAAATATATACAATTCTGAGGGGGGTTTAAATAATTTTCTAACCAAAAATGCAGATTTTTTTTTATGTGCGTGAAAAAGCAAACAAGTGTTCCAGAGGGGAAGTGGCTAACCCACAGATCCTGTCCACCTACCTACCACACCAACTACAGCGGCTGAGCAAGTAAAACAGTTTACCCAATCAATGTGGATTATAAAGTGCACTTAATTTAAAAAAAAAAAAAAAAAATGAATACTAACAAACTACCATACTAAAAGTGCAAAACAGGTAAAAATAAAAATCAGTTCACAATAACGTGCAAATAAAGTGCCACAGACAAAAACTAAAGTGCAACATTCACCCAAATCAATTCAGAGAATGCAAAACGAAATGGCCCATAAATCTATTTACAATCCCTTATAACAAACTGCAATAGTAAAGTGCTTCTTCGACAAAGTGCCGTGATAAATACATAAAGTGCTGATCCTCTCCAGTATCATCTTACTTACCTTGAGGACTTGACCCCATAAATCAAATGGTTAAATCCCCCCACACATCACTTTCTCTCCCCACTCTGTGGCCAATAATCCTTCACAATTTACCATTGAGAGAAAAAACACAAAAAAAAACAAAACATTCCATAGCATAAAAACAAACATTTTTACAAATAAAAGCATAAAAACATCTCTCACAAGACAGGTGCTGCAATATCACCAGAACCTGCACTCAGCCGCCCCTCTTAGGCTTTGTAACAGTGAGACTTCCTGGTGTGTGATGACATCAGCATGTCTCCGCCCACTCACAGCATTTCATCAGGAGCAGACAAATCATTTTGCACTTTAACATTATTGTGCACCGATTAATTTTTTTTCACCTGTTTTGCTCTTTGTAGTAGTTTGATTTGGCAAATTTATTATTTGGTAGGTTCATTTTTTTTTTAAAAAATCCATCTATAAACACACATTTTTTACCCAGCGCACTCCTAGGATTAGAGAGTATAAGATCAGGCAGCAACTTTTAGATTTTAAGGGGTCCAGTTATATAAAAAAAAAACTAAAGCAAAAAATAATGCTGATGAGCTGACACAAGCATTTGGCCAACCATCACAAATAATCACCATCATTTGCCTGATTTGTTTATTTCCTATGATTGCCAGCTCCATCTAGTGGTCACAATGTGGTATTTTCCTGAAATGCATCAATCCAATCCAAATACCACATTATGGCCACTAGATGGAGCCGACGATTATAGGTAATAAACGCATTTGGCAAAGTAGAGCAAATATTCGTGGTGGCTGGGTGAATTCTTGCGACATTTGTCCAGCAATGTTTTTTTATAGTTAACCCTGATGCGATCTCTGACTTCTTACTCAAAGCTGAAGATATTTTGATTCTTACATAAGCTTACTTACTGTATAACTGGTTTTAAAAACAAACCTCCAGCCATTTTTTTGAGGAGAGAGAGTGGGACACGCACAGCTATAAAAGTTGTGTAGGGGTGGTTTGGTACCTCTGTGTTGGGACTGATTTCCATCACTTCCTGTGTGGTCAGTGGAACAGGAAGTGAGTAAAATCCCCCCCCCCCCCCAGCACATACACTTACAACTTGGATGAGGTTCTAAGCTTTCCCCACCCTCCTCCACACTAAAAAAAATGTTCTGGCTGGAGTTCCTCTTTAAGGTCTCCTTAAAAACAAAAATAAACCACAAATCATAAAATGTACAGATTGCATAATAATAAAAGTAGATAAAATAACGTATCAATACATATCCTCCAGAAGCCCACCGGCCATGACTGCCAGAAAATAGCACGGGTTTTACATTCATCATAGATGTGGGTGGCTCCATGCCCTAGTAGAGTTTGTGGAGCACACTTCCATCCCCCGCTCCAGACAGGGATCCCTTCTAATTGGTGGATTATCCCCCCACCCTCACTCTTTATTCAAATGTGGATCAACGATCCCAGGACTGGATATGGATTCGTTATGAATGGATTGTGAATATCCAACCTCCATGACACTCAGAGGAAGATCTTCATGGATTCCATGGGTGGATGTAGACGTGTCGTTGTTGAGTTGCTCATATTCATCCTCCATTATATACAGAGAATCATCTTCATGGATCCCATGGGTGGATGTGGATTCATTGTGGATTGGTTGTGAATATCCTTCCTCCATGATACTCAGAGGAAGATCTTTACTTTCTTCTTTGCAACAACTCTAGAAATATAAAAAGACACAACTGCAGGTCAGGTGATGGAGCAATACATCTCTATCATACAGGGGAAAATAGTTATTTGATCTCCTGCACATTTTGTGTGCTGTGGTCGGATGAGACCAAAATTGAGCTCTTTGGCATTAACTCGACTGTTTGAAGAAAAATGCCAACTATGACCCTAAGAACACCATCCCTACAGGCAAGCATGGAGGTGGGAACACGATGCTTTGGGGCCGTTTCCCTGCTAAAGGTACAGGCCGACTTTGCATCATTGAGGGGCCAATGGACGGGGCCATGTATTGTAAAATCTTGGATAAGAACCTTCTTCCCTCAGCCAGAACACTGAAGATGGGTCATGGACAATGACCCAAAACATACCGCCAAGGCAACAAATAAGTGGCTCAAGAAGCACATTAAGGTCATGGAGTGTCCTAGCCAGTCTCCAGACCTTAATCCTATAAAAAATTTATGGAGGGAGACGAAACTGAGTTGCCAAACAGCCAAGAAACCTTAAGGATTTAGAGAAGATCTGTAAAGAAGAGTGGACCAAAATCCCTCCTGAGATGTGTGCAAACCTGATCACCAACTACAAGAAACTTCTGACCTCTGTGCTTGCCAACAAGGGTTTCTCCACCAATTACTAAGTCATGTTTTTCTTGAGGATCAAATACTTATTTTACTCACTGAACTGTATCTTAAATTTTAGCATTTGTTTTATGCGTTTTTTTTCTCTTTATGGTTAATATTCTGTTTCTATCCATTTAACCGCTTGACATCCGGAGGCCGTCATATGACGGCCTCCTCTTTCGGGGGTTATATCTGAATGATGCCTGAGGCTACAGACATCATTCAGATACCGGCATTTTCAGCCGGCGATTCCGTACACCATAAGAACGATCATAGCGGCTGTTCCACCGCTTGATCGTTCTTACGGGCGGCGAGAGGGGACGACCCCCCCCCTCCCGCCGCCCTCCGGTGCTTCTACCGACTCACCTCAGCGATCGGTGAGTCGGATAGCAGATCTGCCAGCGCCGGATGTTCACCATAGAGATTTCCGGCGGACCAGATGGTCGCCAGAGTCTCTATGATCGTTCGGAGGCCGGGCGCTATGTTATGACGTCACGCCCGGCCTTGCATTAAAAAAAAAAACGGCGCCGCTTCGGCTGTGAAGCGGCGATCGTTTTATTTATTTTTTTTTATTTTAGGCTTTCCAGCCTAGAGGTGAGATGTGGGGTCTTATTGACCCCATATCTCACTGTAAAGAAGACTGATCGTGTCATATTCCTATTACAAGGGATGTTTACATTCCTTGTAATAGGAATAAAAGTGATCAAAAAAAAAAAAAAAAAAAAAAAAAAAAAAAAAATTTTAAAAAGTGTCAAAATAAAAATTAAGTAAAATTAACAATAAAAAAAAAAAATTTTAAAGCGCCCCTGTCCCCGTGAGCTTGCACGCAGAAGCGAACGCATACGTAAGTCCCGCCCACATATGAAAACGGTGTTCAAACCACACATGTGAGGTATCGCCACGAACGTTAGAGCGAGAGCAATAATTTTGGCCCTAGACCTCCTCTGTAACTCAAAACATGTAACCAGTAAAAAATTTTAAAGCGTCGCCTTTGGGGATTTTTAAGTACCAAAGTTTGGCGCCATTCCACGAGCGAGTGCAATTTTGAAGCGTGACATGTTAGGTATCTATTTACTCGGCGTAACTTCATCTTTCACACAATGCAAAAAAATTTGGCTAACTTTGCTGTTTTGTTTTTTTTTAAAGCATGAAAAAACGCGCGAAAAACGCGTTTGAAAAATTCCGTGCAAGATAAAAAGTTGCAATGACTGCCATTGTATTCTCTAGGGTCTCTGCTAAAAAAACATATATAATGTTTGGGGGTTCTATGTAATTTTATAGCAAAGAAATTATGATTTTTGACATGTAGGAGCGAAGTGTCAGAAATGGCCTGGATGCGAAGTGGTTAAAATACACCTATAATACAAAGAAATGAAGGGTCTATAATTCTAAGTGGGCAAACTTACACAATCGCCAGGGAATCAAATCATCTTCCCCCCATTGTATTTATTACCCATGCAATAGAGGAAATCCAGACAGCTGCACTCCAGTAAAAAAAAAAAAAAAAATTTCTTTATTGAATAAAATCAGTCCATACAGCAATCAAGGACAGTGGATGAATCAGCTGACGCATTTTACACCCCTTACTGGTGTCATATACCCGAGGTCAGCATTTCCCAAAATATATGTGTCTTGTATCTCCATCATAAGAGTTTAACTTAACAACTATGCTGCTCGGAATCACTTGTATTACCCACCTACCTATCTCACAAAAGTAAGTACACCCCTCACTCACATTTTTGTAAATATTTTATTATCTTTTCATGTGACAACACTGAAGAAATGACACTTTGCTACAATGTAAAGTAGTGAGTGTACAGCTTGTATAACAGTGTAAATTTGCTGTCCCCTCAAAATAACTCAACACACAGCCATTAATGTCTAAACCGTTATGATCACCATGTATGAATACCTAAGGGGGGATATGATCACCATGTATAAATACCTAAGGGGGAATATGATCACAATGAATAAATACATAAAGGAGAATATGATCACAATGAATAAATACATAAGTGGTCCATATAGTGAACTTTGTGTAAAATTATTCATTTTCCCGTCATTACAGAGGACAAGGAAAGACTGAGGTCTCATTAAAGAGAACCTGTCACTAAATAGCCATCAATATAGGGAACTTTTTGGAAGTGCACTGAACAATTGCATTAATAGTGGGAGGGGCTTAAAGCTTGAGCCTACTCACTGTGTACACAGCAACATATACTACAGTCTGTGCCCACAAAATATTCACCTCCCTGTCCACCTCAACCCCCCCCCCCCCCCCCATCAACAGCAGCGGTGGGGTTTATCTTGTGCCACTGCCTCCTGCCTGTCCTGTACAGCACAGTGAGAGCTGCTCAGAGGATACAACACAACTTTACTGTGACAGCAAGTAAACATAATAGGTGGCAGTGCCCAGCATAGGTGCTCTGGGCACCCCCTTCCTCAGGTTTGAAGGGCAATATGAATTCTTTACTTTAACCTCCAAAATGTAAACAAAGCAAACCTGTTGTATATCCCCAACCTTCCCTGCTCTGTCCCCCCAAAAAAATGGTTTAGCTTTTGGTGGCCTTTATAGAATTTGTTTAAAATACGTAAAACTATCAGTGTCAATGATGTACAAATACATAGATATTGATTCACATCCATAATGTCACTTCAATCTCTGCATGCTATTGTGAAGATATCGCTGGTATAGATAATAGCCGTCTAGTGATACCATTTAGAGAACTATTATATAAAGTATTACTCACCGGAACACGGATATTTATACCAGCAGCAATGGGAGGTCCTGGTAATGTTCGGAAATTTGAATGAGAATCTGTCAGAGAATAAAGTTCACATTAACCATTTTGTGAAATATTATTCAGATTGTGATAATACAATGTATAGAAATAGAACCGTGTAATTATATACAAGCTTTATAACTGACCTGCAATATCCCTGAAGCAGAGGAGAATAGAGAAAAACAATGTTACCATTGTGTGTCACACAAGAATATAAGATCCCCCATGTTCAATCTATACAGTTCAGGTTATTACCCCAATGTATGGACCTGCCCCAGGTAGGAATATTGTGCACAACATTAGTCCTTTAGGTTCAGCTTTGGTCATGACCAGTCCAGTTATATAATAATACTGCATGTACATATGGGAGTCCAGCACAGAACAAGATATTTTCTACACTGCCAGCTACTAATACAAGTAACTATAGGGCCCCTCGCACATGGGGCCACCCAGCATTAGTGTGCATGGGAAGGAGAGGAGCAACATCCAGACCCGCTGAAGGCAGCCTGATAAAGTGTATGGTAGGCTGCAGCTGGATGCTGTACAGAGCGGTACCGGTGTTTCCATCTATTTTGGGAAAGGGTTCTGGAATACAGGTTTTCCACATTCTGGAACTTTGTCCTTAAAAAGGACAGGACACTAAATGCCAGTACCACTCAGTAAAACACTCAGTCCCATCTAGCTGCAACCTGCCCTAGAACTTAAGCTGGATGTTGCACCCATCCCTCCTGGGCACACTAAAGTGCCAGTAGGAACACGCTGTAGCTGGACGGACCTGTGTGTAAGGGGCCTCACTGGATATCATTTGGCTCGCTTAAGCAAAGGGTCACCAATAATTATTTTTTTTTATATAATACAGAATTCACTTTTTTGTTCATCTTTGAATTTCATTGCTGCCCTTGCCATGTCTATCAGACAGGCAGCATGATGCCCAAATGAAAGAGGCAGGCTGGCAATGCTGCTGGTAATTGCAGAGCAGCAGTTACAGTATCTCACAAAAGTACACCCCTCACATTTTTGTACATATTTTCTTCTATCTTTTCATGTGACAACACTGAAGAAACGACACTTTGCTACAATGTAAAGTAGTGAGTGTACAGCTTGTATAACAGTGTAAATTTGCTGTCCCCTCAAAATAACTCAACACACAGCCATTAATGTCTAAACCGCTGGCAACAAAAGTCAGTACACCCCTAAGTGAAAATGTCCAAATGTCCCAATTAGACATTTTCCCTCCCCGGTTTCATGTGACTGGTTAGTGTCACAAGGTCTCAGGTGTGAAAGGGGAGCAGGTGTGTTAAATTTGGTGTTGTCGCAACATGGCACCTCATGGCAAAGAACTCTCTGAGGATCTGAAAAAAAGAATTGTTGCTCTACATAAAGATGGCCTAGGCTATAAGAAGATTGGCAAGACCCTGAAACTGAGCTGCAGCACGGTGGCCAAGACCATACAGAGGTATAACAGGACAGGTTCCACTCAGAACTGGCCTCGCCATGGTTGGCCAAAGAAGTTGAGGCCACGTGCTCAGCGTCATATCCAGAGATTGTCTTTGGGAAATAGACGTATAAGTGCTGCCAGCATTGCTGCAGAGGTTGTAGGGGTGGGGGGTCAGCCTGTCAGTGCTCAGACCATACGCCGCACACTGCATCAAATTGGTCTGCATGGCTGTTGTCCCAGAAGGAAGCCTCTTCTAAAGATGATGCACAAGAAAGCCCACAAACAGTTTGCTGAAGACAAGCAGACTAAGGACATGGATTACTGGAACCATGTCCTGTGGTCTGATGAGACCAAGATAAACGTATTTGGTTCAGATGGTGACAAGCGTGTGTGGCGGCAACCAGGTGAGGAGAACAAAGACAAGTGTGTCTTGTCTACAGTCAAGCATGGTGGTGGGAGTGTCATGGTCTGGGGTTGCATGAGTGCTGCCGGCACTGGGGGGCTACAGTTCATTGAGGGAACCATGAATGCCAACATGTACTGTGACATACTGAAGCAGAGCATGATCCCCTCCCTTCAGAGACTGGGCCGCAGGGCAGTATTCCAACATGATAACGACCCCAAACACACCTCCAAGATGACCACTGCCTTGCTAAAGAAGCTGAGGATAAAGGTGATGGATTGGCCAAGCATGTCTCCAGACCTAAACCCTATTGATCATCTGTGGGACATCCTCAAACGGAAGGTAGAGGAGCACAAGGTCTCTAACATCCACCAGCTCCGTGATGTCGTCATGGAGGAATGGAAGAGGACTCCAGTGACAACCTGTGAAGCTCTGGTGATCTCCATGCCCAAGAGGGTTAAGGCAGTGCTGGAAAATAATGGCGGCCACAGAAAAGATTGACACTTTGGGCCCAATTTGGACATTTTCACTTAGGGGTGTACTCACTTTTGTTGCCAGCGGTTTAGACATTAATGGCTGTGTGTTGAGTTATTTTGAGGGGACAGCAAATTTACACTGTTATACAAGCTGTACACTCACTACTTTACATTGTAGCAAAGTGTCATTTCTTCAGTGTTGTCACATGAAAAGTTAGAAGAAAATATTTACAAAAATGTGAGGGATGTACTTACTTTTGTGAGATACTGTAAATGTTGTCAGCCTCCAACAGGAAGTGCTGTTACTGGCAGGATGTCCAGGTAAGAGACATTGTAGAAGATTCATAAAATAGAATATCTTAAATAGGAGCTTCACCTGAAAAGGGAAGTTCCTTTTTATCAGTGGTGGCTGGTGGTATAAGATGCACCCACAGCCAGCCATCCCCGGTTGGTTGCCAGGTCAGGGGGCCAGGCGCATGGATGGGGGGGAGGGGGCGCGCACCCCTAATGGACAGGCTGACACTGCTTTTTTCATAATCCCCCCACCCCTAACATTTTTCATTTTTGGAGTTTTTTTTTTTTTGGGGGGGGGTAATCTGAGTGGTTTGCCCCTACCCCTGGCCCACAATCTCCTGGGACATGTCACAGGTCCATTTAAGCGGCGCAGCGCATTCTAAGTGGGAAGCTGACTCTGAAGTCGCAGGAAATCAAGATGGTGGTACTGAGGACCTGAAGACTGATGAAGAACCAGCCTGGGTGAGGTTAGTGCATGTTTATTAGAAGCCAGCAGTTCTAGTGTTTGTAGCTGCTGACTTTTATTTTTATTTTTCCAGACCAAAGATCTTCTTCACAGGCGGCTGGGAGACATTTTAGGGTGATTAAAACAAAGAAATAGATGTAAAGGGGTTATAAACCTTCCTGTTTTTTCACCTTAATGCATCCTATGCATAGGGTGAAAAAACATCCGATAGTTGCCGGCCCCCCAGCCCCCCCCCCCCGTTTACTTACCGGAGCCCTGGAAAGTCCTGCGTCGAGAACACGCTAGATCTCGGCCCGGTCTTCTCAGCTATTCATTGGATAGATTGATAGCAGCCATTGGCTCCCGCTGCTGTCAATCAAATCCAATGACATGGGCACCAGGGGGCGGGGCTGAGTCCGGCATTCGTGTCTATGGATGCAACTGCTGGACTAGGGAGCGCGCCCGCAAGGTAGCCCCCTTAGGAAATCGCTTCCCAGAGGAGGTTATCTGATGTGGGGAGGACCTGAGACAGCCACCAAGGGACCCCAGAAGACGAGGTTCGGGGCCACTCTGTGCAAAACGAGCTGCACAGTGGAGGCAAGTACGACATGTTTGTTATTTAACCACCTGACCACTGGGCACTTAAACCCCCTTCCTAACCAGACCAATTTTCAGCTTTCGGTGCTCTCACACTTTGAATGACAATTACTCAGTCACGCAATATTGTACCTATATGAAATGTTTGTCCTTTTTTTTCACACAAATAGAGCTTTCTTTTGGTGGTATTTAATCACCCCTGGGTTTTTTTATTTTTTGCGTTATAAATCAAAAAGCCTGAAGATTCGGTTAAAATTTTTTTTTTTGTTTCTGTTAAAATTTAGGGCAGAGTATGGGCAGAGTATGGGCACTACAGATCCAGCCCACAGTGCTGCTGCAAACGATCTCTCCCCCTCTCCCCTTAGACTGTACAGATCGGTACAGAGAGGGGAGGGAGGAACCTGCGTCATGACGCCGGTTTGTTTACAAGTGATCGCTCTGTCATTTGATGGCGCGATCACGTGGTAAACAGCCGCTATCAACGGCTGTTCACCGTGATGAGCCAGGTCCGGTCACGGATGTTCCCGGGTGCGTGTGGGAGCAAGATTCTGGGAAGACGTCCATGGACACCCACCCAGAATAAGCCGACCACTCTGTAGCAGTCTTTCGGCTATGGCCCGGTCGGCAAGTGGTTAAAAAATGTTTTAAACCTTTACAATCACTTTGAAGAGAGCTTCTTTCCCAGGGCTATTAAGGCCATGAATACATTAATGAAATGAAAGAGGTCACATAGTCTTGTTTTATTGTCTTGTTTTTAATATGAGGACACTTTTTATAATACAGGGACACACACACACATACATACATACATTTAAATCCTGTGTGGTAAATGCATGGTTGATAATTGTGATGTATGAATAATGTGTGGAGTAGAAATATAATTTCATTGTGAATTTGTTTTCTACAATGACAATAAATCTCATCTTATCTTCAAGTGACTTTGCTGCTGAAGAATAAACTCTGGTAGGAGCTGCGCTGAATCATCTCACTCAGGAAACCTCTTAGTGTTGATAGAGGCAGCTGTGTGTGATTAAGGAATGGCCACTAGATGGCATCAACGCATTTCAAAGGATCACTTTCTTTCACAAGCCTCGTTTCCAGAGTGAGCTTCTATGGCTTCTGTTACTAGAAATCTTTACATTCCTGCACACTGTATTGTGGTTGTCATTCCGGAGGAGCGGAGGATACTTCACTATCAGATATTGTTTTATTTATAATAAGCCTGTACAGCTTTTAACTCCCTCCTGCACCCATGTACTTTTTTTTATATTTATCAAAATATTTTTTATTTTTTTTTTATTATTTGAAATGTTGTCTTTGCTCCTCTTACCTTCCATTTCCAGCCGGTATTCCCGGATCTCCTCACTGACCGGGTTTGTGATCCTGACCCGGAATCTCCTCTCGGCGTTGTCTCTGCACACTGGGGATAATCAGCGTCCTATTGTCATCTATCAGCGAGAAGGACCGGATCTGTAATCAGGAAAATTACAGAACATACCCATTTATTTTGTTAGGAGCTCAAAACCTGAACTGGCTGTCTGAGCTATGCCTTGCTTATAATGAGCCTACACACCGCTGCGCAAATACGAGTGTGCAGTGGTGTTACAAGCACACTTTTTTTGGAAAAAACACACTTTGAATTAAAAAAACTAAGACAGCGGTAAAGTTAGCCCAATTTTTTTTTATATTGTGAAAGATAATGTTACACCGAGTAAATTGACACCAAACATGTCACGCTTCAAAATTGCGCCCGCTTGTGGAATGGCGACAAACTTTTACCATTAAAAAGCTCCAAAGGCGACGTTACAAAAAAAAAAAAAAAAAAATTGTACAGGTTGTACGTTTTGAGTTCTAGAGGATCGCAGAACTAGCACGGAGCTAGTTATTTCTATGAGAAGTGCTGGCGGGGCTTGTGCGAATTGGAGAGGTGATTCCCAAACACGGATTTCATCTTTGCTGTTTACAGACTGGTGCGCTGGAAGCACCACAAAAATGTGAGTACCCAGTCATCGGTTTTTATGCTATATAAGCACTATCAGTTTTCTCTACTATTTATCATTGGTAATCACCAGGGCAGCCATCAGAAAGTTTGGGGCCCCTTACACAGCTTTAGGTCTTGCCGCCGTACCCCCCCCCCCCCCCCCGGGCCTGACCACAAACATTCCTCAAGGCCCCCCACTGGCTGTCCCACCAAATCCATCCCACCAAGTCCTTCAGTGCACCAACTTTTATTTTAATACTCTTACAACCAAATATATCCTCCATCCCATATCCTCTTCCTCCACTCCCATCTCCTCCATCCCATCTCCTCCATCCCATGCCCTTCTGCTCCTCCAGTCCCATCTCCTCCATCCCACATCCTCCTCCTGTTGCAGTACAATCAGCGCCATCCCATGTACTTTTCCTCCTCCATCCCAAGTCCTCCTCCCCATGTGCTCCTCCTCCAGTCCCATCTCCTCCATCCCAAGTCCTCTTCCTTCTCCAGTCCCATCTCCTCCATGCCACATTCTTCTCCACTCCCATCTTCACCATCCCATATCTTCTTTTTCCAGTTTCATCTTCTCCACTGCAATGTCCCCTTCCTTCTCCATTCCCATCTCCTCCATCCCATCGTCTCTTCCTCCATCATTCTATGTCCTCCTCCTCCAGTCTCATCTCCCCTCTATGTCGGTCCTCTCTCGCAGTGTCCTCCCTCTACAGTCCTTCTGTGTCCTCAGTACAGCCCTAATCCAGTCCGGTGAAATCCCTCCAGTATGTAGAGGAGAGGAGTGTGGAGGGTATGACAGGGGCAGAATGGAGAAGGTTTCATTTATTGGTAGTCTGTGGGGTGACCAGGGAGTGATGCTGGGCAGACAAGGGTCTGAATTATGTCAGTCAGCTGGATGTATGAAGTGGTCGGGGCAGGGGGGTGGGGGTTGGATAATGCAAGTTGGGGGGAGTAGTGGGACTGAGATAGGGTCAGATAGTCATGTTTATAATAAAAAAATTAAAAAAAAAAAAAAAAACTATTGTGCTCATCTACCAATATATACAACAATAAAATATTGGTACTCAAAGGGGGTCAGACATGGGGCCAGAGGCGGCTCTCCAATTAGGCAAATTAGGCGATCGCCTCAGGCCTCGCCATCATAGGGGCCTCGCCATCGCCGAATTTGCCTGATATGTGCCGCCGGCAAATGACAGGAGCGGGTCCGAGGAGACCCCCTTCACCCCTGCTCCAGCCGCCGCTAAAAGACTGGAGGACTCTCTCTCTCTGCTTCCTACCCATCCCCCCTCCTTCCTCCTGTCAGAGTTGAGCAGAGCAGCAGAAGATCGGAGCAGCTGTCTGTGTGGAGAGAGAAGCTGTTGCGGGCTCTTCTCCCCCCCCTCCCCCCCCTCCCCCTCCTCTCAGCACTGTACTCCTGTTTCTTCCCCCTCCTTATTGGACAAGGGGGAAAAAAACACTAGAATGAAACAGAGAGGAGGATTGTGGGAAATGTAGTATCGAGTGGTGGACATTACAAAACTAAGGGAAGAAACTGCAGCCCCCAGCATAAGAAGAGGGGGAGAGATCCAGAAGCCCAGGAGAATTTTGGGGAAGTGCACCCAGGACTCCACCACAGAGAAATCCCCACAGCCTATCACCATCCCTTCTGAAGAAAGGCATGAAGTTATTTCCAGAATACAGATCTGGGCACTACCCAGCGGAGTCGCCACAGGCAACCCAGAATGAGCTAACTCCTGATCAGAGGAACCATTGTGTTGCTGTATCTCTGGGTCTGGTAAGAGGGTTGGTTGGCCATTATCTACTGCCATCTATAGGAACTGCCCACCCTGTTATTCTCTGACCCTAATACTGCCCGCAGGCCCTATTCACAGCTGCAACATGTACCAGCGATTAGAGATGAAGATTTAGCACTTAGTGCTAGTTCACACTGCAGCGATGTTCAACATCAGATGTGATTTGTACCACACTGCAGTGCAAATCAGATGCGACTTCTATGCGATTTCAGCCATACAGATTGTATGGCTGAATTTGTATCGCATTCGGACCAAACACACAGGACCTCTTTTCTGATCTGCAGCAGAATCGGATCGCATGGGTGTACACACCCATGTGATCCGATTCCTGTCCGAATTTGCAGTTCACACTGCGATATGCAAACTGACTTGGGGGTGTCATTAACTTTGTATTGACACTCCAAGCAGTTCGCATAGGGCAGTGTTAACTGCCACAGGGAGACATACGATGCGGGAACCCGCAGCGGATTCGCAGGGTTCCCACATCGCTGCAGTGTGAACCAACACTTAGGCTCGGTTCACACTGGTGCGATGCGAGAACCCTGTGAATCCACTGCCAGTTCCTGCATCGCACCTGACTCGGTTCACACTGCCTTATGCGAACCGCTGAAAGTGTCAATACAAAGTTAATGACACCCCCAGATCGGTTCACATATTGCTGTGTAAACTGTCAATTTAGACATGAATCGGATCGCATGGGTGTGAACACCCATGCGATCCGATTCTGGTGTGGACCAAAAAAGGGTCCTGCATGACCTTGGTCCAAATGCGATGCAAATTCAGCAATACTATCTGTATGGCAGAAATCGCATAGCACAGACTTCACATGTGATTTGCACTGCAGTGTAGTGCAAATCACACGTGAGGTTGCACAGCACACTGGTGTGAACCGAGCCTAAAGAATGCCCTATAACTGTAGTGGCCCCAGGGCTATGGCCGGCACTACCATATGGTGGCTTAAGCAGCCACCTCAGGGCACCAGGATAGGGGGGCAGTAAAATCCTAATCCCCAGCCACTTGCTGGGGATTCTGATTTTTACAGTGCTGAATGTTCTTTGTTTTTTTTTTTTTACACACTCCCAGCCCCTATAGCAGCCCGGAGTGTGTGTACTATAGTAAAGCTGACTGTCGCCTTTCATCTGGAAGTGTTACAAGTGGCTGGGAAGCCGCCTATCACTTCCAGCACTGACACAATGTGCAACCCCCTTCACCATGTTTACCGGGCGCCACTGTCCCACCTGTGGGCCCGGTGCTGTCATGATGGGTGGCACTGGGATTGGCGGCCGTAGCTCAGCAGACCTTTGTCCACTCAGCCACCCTCCTGTACACAGACCGGGAAGTGTCATGTATGACGTCAGGGGCAGGCTTGGCCGGGGGGGGGGCATAGTGCCCCCTAGGCCACTCTAATCTATGTTGAAAACAGCTGGCAGCCACTGCCCGCTGCCTTTTTTTTTTCTCCTGTAGGAAGTTGGGCCGGCGGCCCAGCCGGCTGCTGTTGCATTCCGGGAGTTGTAGTCCGTGCTCAAGCTCCCGAGCAGGGCAGAGGAAACTACAACTCTGGTGAGTCTGCATTGATGGGCACTGATGAGGCGGCACTGGTGAGGCTGCTATGAAAAAACAGGTGGGCATGGATGGGCTGATTTGGTGTTTCAATGGGCCACTTGACTGGACAAGCTGCCAGCCCTCCCCTGTATGACGTCACTTCTTGGACCAGGGATAAGTAAACAAAAATCCTTGCACTGGCCCTGCACAGTTTGTTGTTGCCATTTAAAAGGGGGACCCCACCTTCTCTCATTTTTTCGAGTGCACTCGAAAACAATTAGGAAACTGCTATTCCTTTAAACACGTTTAGATTACAGTTGTGTTCCTAAATATTGATTTACCTATTCTCGTATTGATTTTTTTGCTATTGATATAGAGCTGCTTTTATAGATATATTTGTTTACCTTTCTAACTTGAGGGCAGTTCTACTCTGCTTTGTGAACTGCACTTTTTGTCATTTATGCAAGTTCCTAATTCTAGACAAATAGTGTCTATCACTAAACACGTGTGTAATTGTTTATTGCCTATATCCTATAATAAGGTGAAGCCTGCTGCATGGTATGGAGAGGAGTGCAGGGGAAGGTATGGAGAGGAGTGCAGGGGAAGGTATGGAGAGGAGTGCAGGGGGTCAGACATGGGCAGTATGGAGAGGAATACAGGGTCAGGCATGGAGTGTTATGGAGAGGAGTACATTGGGTTCCACATGGGGCGGTATGGAGAGGAGTACAGGGGGCAGTATGGAGAGGAGTAGAGTGGGTCACACATGGGGCGGTATGGAGAGGAGTACAGGGGGTCAGGCATGGGGGGTGGAATGGAGGGGAGAGGAATACAGGAGGTCAGACATGGGGCAGTATGGAGAGGAGTACAGGGTCAGGCATGGAGTGTTATGGAGAGGAGTACAATGGTTCACACATGGGGGGTATGGAGAGGAGTGCAGGGGGTCAGACATGGGGTGGTATGGAGAGAAGTAGAGGGGGTCAGGCTAAGGGGTGGTATGGAGAGGAGTACAGGCATGGAGTGTTATGGAGAGGAGTACAGTGGGTCACACATGGGGGGGTATGGAGAGGAGTACAGGGGGAGGTATGGGGAGGAGTAGAGTGGGTCACACATGGGGCGGTATGGAGAGGAGTACAGGGAGTCAGGCATGGGGATGGAATGGAGGGGAGAGGAATACAGGGGGTCATGCATGGAGTGTTATGGAGAGGAGTATAGGGTCAGGCATGGAGTGTTATGGAGAGGAGTACAGTGGGTCAGGCATGGAGTGTTATGGAGAGGAGTATAGGGTCAGGCATGAAGTGTTATGGAGAGGAGTATAGGGTCAGGCATGAAGTGTTATGGAGAGGAGTATAGGGTCAGGCATGAAGTGTTATGGAGAGGAGTACAGTGGGTCACACATGGGGCAGTATGGAGAGTAGAGGGTGAGGTATGGAGAGAAGTACAGTGGGTCAGACATGGGGTGGTATGGAGAGGAGTACAGGGGGTCAGGCATTGGGGTGGAATGGAGGGGAGAAGAATACATGGGGCAGTATGGAGAGGAGTACAGGGTCAGGCATGGAGTTTTATGGAGAGGAGTACAGTGGGTCAGACATGGGGCGGTATGGAGAGGAGTGCAGGGGAAGCTACGGAGAGGAGTGCAGGGGTCAGACATGGGGTGGTATGGAGAGGAGTAGAGGGGGTCAGACATGGGGCGCTACGGAGAGGAGTGCAGGGAAAGGTACGGAGAGGAGTAGAGGGGGTCAGACATGGGGCGGTATGGAGAGGAGTACAGAGGGGGTCAGACATGGGGCGGTATGGAGAGGAGTACAGGGGGGTCGGACAAGGGGCGGTATGGAGAGGAGTACATGGGATGGTATGAAGAGGAGTACATGGGGTCAGACATGGAGATTTCAGGATGTCGCCCATATAAATTGGTTGGATATCGGTGTACCGGTACTGGACAGATCTCTTGGTTCTATCCGGCTGGTGTCGGAGGTCTCTGGTCATACCTGGTAATGCTGCCACTGAACAACCTCCTCTAATGTCTGCTCTCCAAGCGGACCTGTACCCCCTCCCCCCATCATACTACATGTATAGAAAGGCGGGCTCCAGTGTATGGAGGAGAGGAGTGCTGGAGGGGAGGACAGGGTGCAATGCGTGTAGGAGGAGAGGAGTGCTGGAGGGGAGGACAGGGTGCAATGCGTGTAGGAGGAGAGGAGTGCTGGAGGGGAGGACAGGGTGCAATGCGTGTAGGAGGAGAGGAGTGCTGGAGGGGAGGACAGGGTGCAATGCGTGTAGGAGGAGAGGAGTGCTGGAGGGGAGGACAGGGTGCAATGCGTGTAGGAGGAGAGGAGTGCTGGAGGGGAGGACAGGGTGCAATGCGTGTAGGAGGAGAGGAGTGCTGGAGGGGAGGACAGGGTGCAATGCGTGTAGGAGGAGAGGAGTGCTGGAGGGGAGGACAGGGTGCAGTGTATGTAAGAGAGGAGTACTGGAGGGGAGGACAGGGTGCAATGCGTGTAGGAGAGGAGTACTGGAGGGGAGGACAGGGTGCAGTGTATGTAAGAGAGGAGTACTGGAGGGGAGGACAGAGGGCAGTGTGTGCAGGAGAGGAGTACTGGAGGAGAGGGCAGTGTGTGTAGGAGAGGAGTACTGGAGGGTATTATAATTTGGAGGGTGTATGGGAGAGAACTGAGGAGGGTAAAAGCAGCGGGTAGTATATGTAGGAGAGGAGTGCAGAATGACAGGCTGCAGTATGTGTGGGAAAAGAGTATTTGTGGTTGCTGGGGGGGGGGGTGAAGGTAATATGTATGTAGAATATGAAGAGATCCCATACATAATACTCTCTGCACTCCTCTCCTCTATATTGTCTCCTATGAGGATCATACAGCTAGTTCTAGATACAGTGATCAGTATGATGGAAGGTGATGAGCACAGGAGAGGAGTGCAAGATCATCAATGGGGCAGTACATAGAGAGGAAAGGAGTACAAGGGGGTCCCATCTATTTTATGAGCCCCCCCTACTTTATAAACAATGCTGCCTGTTCAGTCTGCTGAAATCACCCCCCATACTGAGCTGACCCCCAATATCACCCCCCATACTGAGCTGACCCCCAATATCACCCCCCATACTGAGCTGACCCCCCAATATCACCCCCCATACTGAGCTGACCCCCAATTCCCTCAATTGTTTCCACCACCACAATGAAAACCCCTCCATTCCATCTGACCCCCATTATCAGACCCCCCAATACACACAAATCCTCCACCCCCCTATCACACTCTTATCCGGTGTCTCACCCCGTATCCCCCGGTTCTGTGTGTTCAGTTTTTGCGTCCTCGACTCCTTTTTCCGTTCGCTTGTGTCCGTCTCAACTCAGAACTGTGCACTTCCCCGCCTAATCACAAAAGATGAGCGATGTGCGCGTTCTTCGCCTTCTCCCGCCTCCGAACTGGGATAGATATAGATATTTGAGTGCCCGTTCCGCCGTCACTGCGCCTTCACCTGATTGGTCGGTGTGATGAGAGGGGCGGATACAATGTATCGGAGGAGACATGTGCTGATTGTAGTGTTTGGATACAATGTATCGGATGACAGGACACCGGCCCGGCTTCCTCAAATCTGGCCGGACTGTGATGGATGTGTAGCCCGGACTCTCCCCGGTGATGATCGGGGTGAGCCGTCTCTAATCTCCGGAGGTGACCCGGAGTGATCGGGAAAAGCTGCAAATCCTCCGCACGGAGTTTTGTTTTTCTGAATGCAGCCTCTATGGTGATGAGCGGAGCACCGACTGATCTTCTGTGTATTAGGAGGGTGCAACCCCCCCCCCAACTCTGACAGTTGGTTATACTGCCACCATAATACAGACCGATCATCCTCCTCTGTCTGTGGTTGCTTCCCAAGCGGGTCTATTTCTCCAACCCCCCCCCCCTTTACTACTATTCTTTCCTGTACCCCCCCACTTACTATTCTTTCCTGTACCCCCCCCCCCCCCTTACTATCCTTTCCTGTACCCCCCCCCTTACTATCCTTTCCTGTACCCCCCTTACTATCCTTTCCTGTACCCCCCCTTACTATCCTTTCCTGTACCCCCCCCTTACTATCCTTTCCTGTACCCCCCCTTACTATCTTTTCCTGTACCCCCCCTTACTATCCTTTCCTGTACCCCCCCTTACTATCCTTTCCTGTACCCCCCCTTACTATCCTTTCCTGTACCCCCCCTTACTATCCTTTCCTGTACCCCCCCTTACTATCCTTTCCTGTACCCCCTTTACTATCCTTTCCTGTATACCCCCCCTTACTATCCTTTCCTGTATACCCCCCCCTTTACTATCCTTTCCTGTATACCCCCCCCCCCTTTACTATCCTTTCCTGTATACCCCCCCTTTACTATCCTTTCCTGTATACCCCCCTTTACTATCCTTTCCTATATACCCCCCCTTTACTATCCTTTCCTGTATACCCCCCCTTTACTATCCTTTCCTGTATACCCCCCTTTACTATCCTTTCCTGTATACCCCCCCCCCCCCTTTACTATCCTTTCCTGTACCCCCCCTTACTATCCTTTCCTGTACCCCCCTTACTATCCTTTCCTGTACCCCCCCCTTACTATCCTTTCCTGTACCCCCCCCCTTACTATCCTTTCCTGTACCCCCCCTTACTATCCTTTCCTGTACCCCCCCTTACTATCCTTTCCTGTACCCCCCCTTACTATCCTTTCCTGTACCCCCTCTTACTATCCTTTTCTGTACCCCATCCCACCTTACTATCCTTTCCTGTACCCCCCCACTATGCTACCCTGTAACTCCCCCCCACTATCCTTCCCTGTAACCCCCCCATCCTTCCCTGTACCCCCCCCCCCCACTGTCATTTGCAAGAAAGAGGAGTGGAAGAGTAGGAAAGCAGGCAGTGTATACAGGAGAGGAGTGCTGGATGGGGAGGACAGCAGGCAGTGTATACAGAACTAAAGTGGATGTGTTCAGAGGAGGAGTGTAGAATGGATGACTTAGATATATGTATAGTGGCTGCGCTTAGGACAATAAATAGGTATGCTGCCCCCCTAAAAGGAGCTCCCCTAGGGGTACTACAAAAGTACACAGATAGATAGAATAATGGGGTGATGGCGCTCCCTATAAATAGTTATGTTGGGCGTGAGCAGGTGTAAGAGGGAGAGATGGAGAGCCAACGTGCTGACCCCAGAGTGGGGGTACCCCACCTAGATGCAGATTATATGTATAAATATACTACTACACATACAATCCCCCTCTGACAAAGTATATAAATAATATAAAATATCGTAATGATATATATAAAAATGATAGATCCCAAATTATTAACCCAGTGTGTGTTGAAATATACCATAGGTGATATCCACATTAAGTGCCAAAATACCTCTCAATGGTGTAGAATAGTCAGTGAACGGTGCAATAACCAGATTAACTATGGTAATACCCCTAGTGGTAGGTTAGTGGTATACCTCCATAGCTAAAAAATGAACCATAAACTGCAACCAATAGTAATAGAAATAATAATAGTAATGCCCATAGATCACCATATAGCTAAAAAAAACTAGTTTGATAAGCTATACTCTGCGGCCAAGTTATAAAGTCCATAGGAATTATAAGCAAACAAAAATTATATAGTGGAGACAGTAGCAGTTGTTTGCACTCCACCTGCATCTGCTACTGTCTCCATCTAGCGTAACAGCTTGCCGGCTGTTTTTATGCTCGATTGGGTGTAGCATTATCCTTCCAGCTACACCTAAGACTGGAGTGTGTATATATATTTTTAGCTATCTTGCTGCTGCATTTATTTTAGTCAGTTTGCTGCTGGACTAGTTTTTTATTGGAGTTTTTTAATGTTTTAATAAAATTTAATTTACTACACTATGGGAGCCTATTATTCCTTCTTTCCTATATGAGGGAATTTCCATGACCAGGCTCAACTATTTTTATGAATACTGAGGACTACCCCTGGAGCTCCATTGATTACGCTGGCAAGAAGACCGCAGAGGCTATATCTATATGCGCATTGCCCCTTTGGGGTGACTGGATCTGGTGAGTGGGGACCCTTGAGGGGGAGCACAAAGTCACCAAGGATATTGAGAGCACTCAAGTCACCTTTTTGAAAATTCTTTTTCACCATTTTGAAGAAAACTTAATGCACAAATTATGGACTATTATATGAACACTATATAATTTTTGTTTGCTTATAATTCCTATGGACTTTATAACTTGGCCGCAGAGTATAGCTTATTAAACTAGTTTTTTAGCTATATGGTGATCTATGGGCATTACTATTATTATTTCTATTGCTATTGGTTGCAGTTTATGGTTCATTTTTTAGCTATGGAGGTATACCACTAACCTACCACTAGGGGTATTACCATAGTTAATCTGGTTATTGCACCGTTCACTGACTATTCTACACCATTGAGAGGTATTTTGGCACTTTATGTGGATATCACCTATGGTATATTTCAACACACACTGGGTTAATAATTTGGGACCTATCATTTTTATATATATCATTACGATATTTTATATTATTTATATAATTTGTCGGAGGGGGATTGTATGTGTAGTAGTATATTTATACATATAATCTGCATCTAGGTGGGGTACCCCCACTCTGGGGTCAGCACGTTGGCTCTCCATCTCTCCCTCTTACACCTGCTCACGCCCAACATAACTATTTATAGGGAGCGCCATCACCCCCTTTTTCTATCTGTAGAATGGATGACATTTGGCAGTATATATAGGAGAGGAGTGCGGGGAGTATTACAGTGGGAAGTATTTTAGGAGATAAGTAGTATAGAGTCTGATATGAGGCAGTATGTACAGGTGAGGAGTGCAGAGGGTATTATAGTTTGGAGGGTGTAAACAGGGGGTAGTATGTGTAGGAGAGGAGTGCAGGATGACAGGGTGCAGTATGTGTGGGAAAAGAGTATGGGGGGTGTGGTCAGGGATGGACTGGCCATCGGGACTACCAGGAGATTCCCGGTGGGCCGATGGCTCAGTGTGGCCAGTTTCACTTTGAGCCGCATCTGCGGTGTGCGGCGATCTACCTGTCAACCGCCAACAGCTGGCACCTGAGGGGTAGATCGAGATTAGCCAGCATGCAGAGTAGCGCAGGGAGCTTCTGTTGAAGTTCTCTCTCTCTCGTGTCATCACGCTGTTCCCCGGCGGCCCCTCCTCTCTTTTTGTCTATACCAATTGGCTTGTAAGATCGTCTGGTATAGACAAGAAGAGAGGAGGGGCCGCCGGGGAACAGCGTGATGACACGAGAGAGAGAACTTACTACTACAGAAGCTCCCTGCGCTACTCTGCATGCTGGCTAGCAAGATCCCACAATGTGCCCTGATTATGTGCCACATAATGTGCCCCGTGCCACAATGTGCCCCGTGCCCCATCACATGCCCTGATGTGCCATGTGCCCCATGCCCTAATGTGCCATGTGGCCTGATGTGCCCCATAATGTGCCATGTGCCCCATCATGTGCCCTGATGTGCCATAATGTGCCCTGTGGCCTGATGTGCTGCGTGCCCCGATGTGCCCCATGCCCTGATGTGTCCCAATGTGCTTTGCCCTGATGTCCTGTGCCCCGGTGTGCTGTGGCTCAATGTCGTGTGCCCTGATGTGCTGTGTCCAGATGTGCTATACCCTGATCTGCTGTGCCATGTACCCTGATGTACTGTACCCTGATGTACTGTGCCCTATTAGCTGATGTGCTGGGCTCTGTACCCTGATGTGCTGTGCCCTGATGTACTGGGCTCTGTACCCTGATGTGCGGTGCCCTGATGTACAGTGCCCCGACATGGGGTGGTATGGAGAGGAGTAGAGGGGGTCAGACATGGGGTGGTATGGAAAGGAGTACAGGGGGTCAGACATGGGATGGTATGGTAAGGAGTACAGGGGGTCAGACATGGGATGGTATGGAAAGGTGTACAGGGGGTCAGACATGGGATGGCATGGAGAGGAGTATAGGGGGTCAGACATGGGGTGGTATGAGGAGGAGTAGAGGGGGTCAGACATGGGGCGGTATGGAGAGGAGTACAGGGGGGTCAGACATGGGGCGGTATGGAGAGGAGTACAGGGGGGTCAGACATGGGGCGGTATGGAGAGGAGTACAGGGGGGTCAGACATGGGGCGGTATGGAGAGGAGTACAGGGGGGTCAGACATGGGGCGGTATGGAGAGGAGTACAGGGGGGTCAGACATGGGGCGGTATGGAGAGGAGTACAGGGGGGTCAGACATGGGGCGGTATGGAGAGGAGTACAGGGGGGTCAGACATGGGGCGGTATGGAGAGGAGTACAGGGGGGTCAGACATGGGGCGGTATGGAGAGGAGTACAGGGGGGTCAGACATGGGGCGGTATGGAGAGGAGTACAGGGGGGGTCAGACATGGGGCTGTATGGAGAGGAGTACATGGGATGGTATGGAGAGGAGTACAGGGGGTCAGACATGGAGATTTCAAGGTGTCGCCCATATAAATTGGTTGGATATCGGTGTACCGGTACTGGACAGATCTCTTGGTTCTATCCGGCTGGTGTCGGAGGTCTCTGGTCATACCTGGTTATGCTGCCACCGAACATCCTCCTCTAATGTCTGCTCTCCAAGCAGACCTGTACTACATCCCCCCCCTATCATACTACATGTATAGAAAGGCGGGCTCCAGTGTATGGAGGAGAGGAGTACTGGAGGGGAGGACAGGGTGCAATGTGTGTAGGAGTAGAGGAGTACTGGAGGGGAGGACAGGGTGCAATGTGTGTAGGAGGAGAGGAGTACTGGAGGGGAGGACAGGGTGCAATGTGTGTAGGAGGAGAGGAGTACTGGAGGGGAGGACAGGGTGCAATGTGTGTAGGAGGAGAGGAGTACTGGAGGGGAGGACAGGGTGCAATGTGTGTAGGAGGAGAGGAGTACTGGAGGGGAGGACAGGGTGCATTGTGTGTAGTAGGAGAGGAGTACTGGAGGGGAGGATAGGGTGCAATGTGTGTAGGAGGAGAGGAGTACTGGAGGGGAGGACAGGGTGCAATGTGTGTAGGGGGGGGACAGGGTGCAATGTGTGTAGGAGGAGAGGAGTACTGGAGGGGCGGACAGGGTGCAATGTGTGTAGGAGGAGAGGAGTACTGGAGGGGAGGATAGGGTGCAATGTGTGTAGGAGGAGAGGAGTACTGGAGGGGAGGACAGGGTGCAATGTGTGTAGGAGGAGAGGAGTACTGGAGGGGAGGACAGGGTGCAATGTGTGTAGGAGGAGAGGAGTACTGGAGGGGAGGACAGGGTGCAATGTGTGTAGGAGGAGAGGAGTACTGGAGGGGAGGACAGGGTGCAATGTGTGTAGGAGGAGAGGAGTACTGGAGGGGAGGACAGGGTGCAATGTGTGTAGGAGGAGAGGAGTACTGGAGGGGAGGACAGGGTGCAATGTGTGTAGGAGGAGAGGAGTACTGGAGGGGAGGACAGGGTGCAATGTGTGTAGGAGGAGAGGAGTACTGGAGGGGAGGACAGGGTGCAATGTGTGTAGGAGGAGAGGAGTACTGGAGGGGAGGACAGGGAGCAATGCGTGTAGGAGGAGGAGAGAAGTACTGGAGGGGAGGACAGGGTGCAATGCGTGTAGGAGGAGGAGAGAAGTTGTCAGGCTCCTACTTACCAGACCGGCGAGTCCAATCGGGCAGAGGGTAGGCTCCCTTACGCGTCCGACTAACGGCCCCTGGTAGAGTAAACAGAAGGCACGAAAGTACGGAGTGGTAAGAGAGCCTGTATTCACTGTCCAGGTACTGCAGGGTTAACAGATGAGAAGGCTGAAGCTGGCTGGAGCACAGGCACAAGACTGAGCAGGTTTGTTTGGAAAGCAGGCTGGGTAGACAACAGACAGGCAGCTGGGATCCAGGGGAGCAGGCAGACGGATGGTCAGGAGGCAGGCCGGGTTCGGTAACAGACAGACGGCAAAGGTACAGTGGAGCAGGCAAGCGGATGGTCAACCAAGCAGAAGTCAGGTACAGGCAGAGTTCAGGGAGGGGTCCAGGAGACAAGGCCGGGTCAGCAGGTAATCAGGAATGGTCAAGGTACAAGGTCAGGCACTAGGACGACTAGCTGTTGATCAGGCAGCACTGGTCACAGGGGCACGCCAGCTTAAATGCATCTTTTGGCGCCAAACGACGTGCACGCGCGCGCCCCGGCACACACAGGCGCGCGCACCCGCCAACGCCCGCGCGCGCGCCCCCGCACACCGGCGTGCACAGCAGGACGACCCTGGACACACACACCAGCACCGCGAGGAACACGCACAGCGGGGTCCACAGGAACGCGCGCGCCGACGCGCCCTGCCGCACACCACCGCGAGCACCCTGCCTGCCGAGGTACGCCCTCTGACAGTGCCCCCTCCTCAAGGGCAGCCTCTGGATGCCCAGCTGGGCCAACCTGGTTGCATGGGAGTCCTTGAAAGCTTGTAACAATTCATCAGCATGGAGATTACTTTCAGGCTCCCAAGAGTTATCCTCGGGTCCATACCCCTTCCATTTAATGAGGTACTGGAACTGATTCTGCCTCTTTCTACAATCCAGGATTGCCTCGATTTCGAATTCCTCCTCATTGTTGACCATAACAGACTCCGGTGGCTTGGCCTTACGATCAGAAAAGGAATCAGGAATAACTGGTTTCAACAATGACACATGAAAGACCGGGTGAATTCTAAGGGACTCCGGCAGATTAAGTTCATATGCGACATCATTCACTTTTCTTTTCACCTGAAAAGGACCCATAAACTTAGGTCCCAACTTCCTGGAGGGACAAGCCAACTTTAAGTTACTTGTGGAAAGCCACACTTGGTTACCAGGTTCAAGGACAAGTTCTCCACGTCTTTTCTTGTCAAACATCTTCTTGAAGGATGCCTGGGACTGGGCCATGGTCTCCTGCAAGATCTTACAGTTTTTAGAGAAGAACTCCATTGTTTCAGTTACCGCAGGCAGGGTACATTCCGGGATAGAACTGGGAAGGAAGGAAGGGTTGAATCCATAATTGGCAAAGAAGGGTGTCTGGTTGATAGCTGAATGTAGGGAGTTGTATGAAAATTCAGCGACTGGTAACAGGGACACCCAGTCATCTTGCGAAAACACAGAAAAGCAACGGAGGTATTGCTCCAGCGTCTGGTTAGTTCTTTCTGTCTGGCCGTTTGTCTGAGGGTGATAGGCCGAAGAAAATGCCAATTCAATTTCCAGCGCACCACACAGTGCCCTCCAGAACTGGGAGGTGAACTGGGAACCCCGATCCGATACAATATTCGCGGGTACCCCATGTAGTCTCACTATTTCTTTGACAAAGATCTTCGCCGTTTCTACGGCTGTGGGTGTACCCTTCATGGGGAGAAAGTGTGCCATCTTGGACAGTCTATCGATCACCACAAAGATGGTCGAGAAACCTTCAGATGGGGGTAGCTCCACGATGAAGTCCATTGATAACATTCTCCAAGGCCTGTCAGGAATCGGTAAGGGTTTCAACAAACCCCAGGCCCTTGAGCGGTTGCTTTTATTCCGGGCACAAGTGTGGCAAGAACCCACATACCTTTTACAGTCTTCCAATAATCGTGGCCACCAAAAGGTGCGTTGCACCAATTCAGTCGTTTTCCGGGCTCCGAAGTGACCTGCCAGCTTGTGGTCGTGGCACAATTCCAATACCAGCACTCTAAGTTTTTCAGGAACCAAAATCTTGCCTTCGTGCCAGAGCAACCCATCACTTAAACTGGTCCCAGTAGGTTGAGGAATTCCTGAGGAGGCTTGCCTAATTCTGGAAATTAAATCTCCCTGGAGAAGTAAAAAATTTCCCACTGGCAGGATAGTATCTGGAGGAGCAATTTTCTTGGAATCATGAAACATTCGAGATAAAGCATCAGGTTTTCCATTCTTGGATCCGGGTCTGTACGTGATGTGAAAGGAGAAGCGGGAAAAAAAAAGTGCCCATCTAGCCTGTCGTGGTTTAAGTCTCTTGGCTGACCTTAGGTATTCCAAGTTCTTGTGATCGGTATAAATGAGAACAGGATGTACAGCACCCTCCAGCAGATAGCGCCATTCCTCCAGAGCCGCCTTGATGGCCAAAAGTTCCCGATCTCCCACATCATAATTCCTTTCTGACAACGAGAGTTTGCGGGAAAAGAATGCTACCGGGAACAAAAGGGCTTTGGGGCCCTGGCGTTGAGAAAGTACTGCCCCCACTGCGATCTCCGAAGCATCAACTTCCAGCACAAACGGTAGCGCAGGGTCAGGGTGTTTAAGGATAGAGGCAGATGTGAACAGTCCCTTTAATTTCTCGAAAGCTGCTTGTGCTCTGGATGTCCAACAGAATCGTGCTCCCTGTTTTGTAAGTTCCGTTATGGGAGAAATGATTTTAGAAAAGTCTTTAATGAATTTCCTGTAAAAGTTAGAAAATCCTACGAAACGTTGGACCCCTTTTTTGTCTGTAGGTGCAGGCCAGTCCAGGATGGCAGACACTTTTTGTGGATCCATCTTAATACCTTCCACAGAAATAATGAGGCCCAAAAACTGGATACTTTGAAGTTCGAATTCACATTTGTCAAGTTTAGCGTATAGGCCATGTTGCCTGAGCCGAGCAAGAACATTCCGGACGTGCCTGCGGTGATCAGCCAAGGAAGAGGAGAAGATGAGTATGTCGTCCAGATAAACAATGACGTAGAGGTCCAGGAATTCTCTAAAGATGTCGTTCACAAAGTGCTGGAACGTGGCTGGGGCACTATAAAGACCGAAGGGCATGACCAGGTACTCGAAATGCCCAAAACGAGTGCGAAAGGCGGTCTTCCACTCATCACCCTCTTGGATGCGAATTAGATTGTATGCACCACGAAGATCCAATTTAGTGAAAATTCTGGCAGTGCCCAGCCTTTGGAATAACTCAGGTACCAGGGGAAGCGGGTAACGATTCTTAATTGTTATCTTGTTCAATTCGCGGTAATCGATACATGGTCGCAGGGAATGGTCTTTCTTCTCTACAAAGAATAAGCCAGCACCGGCTGGGGAAGTGGACGGGCGGATAAATTTTTTCTTCAGGTTTTCATCTAGGTACTGCTTCAGGGTACCCAGCTCCTGCTCAGTCAGTGGGAAGATCCGGCTGAAAGGTACCTCGGTTCCTGGAAGCAGTTCAATAGGGCAGTCGTAGGGCCTGTGTGGAGGTAGTAATTCTGCACCCTTTTTGCTAAACACATCCGCAAAATCTTGGTAAGGCTCAGGAATAGCTTGGAGCAGTTCAACATCAGGATGTAAACAGAGAAGTTGGGTAACCTCACGGCCGACCCTTTGTAGACAATGTTGTAGACAATATCCTGAGAGAAACTCAACATTACCAGCAGCCCAGTTGATTTGAGGGTTGTGAACCTGTAGCCATGGTATTCCTAGGATAACTGGGAAAAGGGGTGAGGAGATGGCATCCAAACAGAGATATTCCCGGTGTTGATGGCCCATGATAGCTTCTAAGGGGATGGTTTCTTGAGTAACCGGACCGGAACGGAGAGTAGAGCCATCTGCAAGATGAACCGCCAGGCTTTGAGTTTTGGGTTGGAGAGGGATGTCATGCTGGAGGGAGGAGCCGGATGTTGAGGCGGGGTTAGTGTGGACGCCAAGCTCGTCCTGTGTGCACGCAGCACGGGCTCTCCCAAAATGCGGCTGATCGGAGACATGGCCGTATAGCTTCCCCCCACGGCCCCCCCGCCCGTCTTCCCGAGGCTGTCTGAAAGCGGCAGGACACCCGCCGAACCCGCCGAACCCCCCGGTGAAAAAACTAAAGATCCGGAGCTGAAGAGAGAGCCTGATGGCAGTGCAGCAGCAGTAAGGTAGGAAGGAGGCTCAGAACAGCTGAGAGGGAGGATCGCAGTGAGCCCTCGGAGCTTTGAAAAGAGCTGGACACCGTCGGAGTAGGTAAAAAAAAAAAAAAAAAAAAACTTATGAGGAGTTGCCAAACCCAGGAGGAAGGAAGTAGCGGCAGTGTCCTGGGTGAGTTTGAAAAAAAAAAAAGTAGATGTGACAGTTTATGCTGAACAGTTGTGAATGGTCTAAGATGCAGGATTGTGAAAACCCATAAGGGGAAAACGAGGGAGGAATCTTATGCAGGACTGTTGGGGAAACTGGTATTGTATGCTGTGTCATTTTGTGCCTCCTCCGCCGTAACTATAGAGTATTAAACGCTGTAGAGACATTGGTCTCATCTGACTTATCTGACCTGTACGACGTGGGGGACTGAACTGTTTAGCTAAAGGATTACTCCTGCCTTAGAGATAAGGAAGTGGAGTATAGTAGATAGATCTCGGCCCCGACAATAGACTGAGCAGACCCTCACCCCCAATCCTCTTCACAAGAAGCAGTAGACAACCTTTGGAGGTATAGGAAGAAGCAACCAATCAGCGACTTGGACGCCAGAAAAAACCCTCAGTTAGGAAACAGGAGGAGATGAGGGGTAAGGCTGGGAAAGGGACCCCAGGAATTCCACCTAGAGTGAGCGCTAGTCCGGGAACTATAAGAAAATATATAATACAAGAAGGGACAAAAGAAAACTCGGAGAACTCGTCTGGAACAAAAAATAAACAAACAGAGAGCCCGCAGAGGAACGGAACAAAGAAACAGCCGGCAGTGACGGAGACCCCAGTAGGAGGCGCGACGCTGTTAGACGAATCATCAATGGAGACCCGACAAAAAAAACAGCTACCAACTAAGGATGAAATGGCGGAAATGTTCACAAAATTAGAAGTGTCAATAAAAGGCGAAATCGCAATAATACAGGAGAGGGATGTCATGCTGAGAAGCGAAGGTCCGGTCGATAAAACAACTGCAGGCTCCAGAGTCAATGACGGCTGGAACTTGGATAGCCTTTCCGGGAAGCTGTAAAATGACAGAGATAGTTAGGTGTGCGCCAACAGTGGGTACAATAGTAGCACAGGTACGATCAGCAGAGCGACACTTACGCGTCTTGTTGGGGCAACTGCTGGCGCAGTGCCCGGGTTCCCCGCAGTAGAGGCAAAGGTTATGTGCCCGTCTGCGTAATTTCTCTTCTGGGGTCAAGGAGGGACGAAGTAGACCAAGCTGCATTGGTTCTGGTGCATCACTGGCCGAGACTGGTGAGGGAGCGGAAGATCTGCTGGGAGGACAGGGTACTTGTGGGAGCATCCAGGTGGGACGAAAGGTACTGGTGGTTCTTTCGGTACGTCGTTCTCTCAACCTACGGTCTATTTGGATGGACAGGTTGATTAGCTCTTCCAGGGTCTGAGGTACCCCTACCCGTGCCAACTCATCCTTGAGAGGATCTGACAACCCCATCCTAAACTGATGGCGCAAAGCAGCGTCATTCCACGCTGTATCAGAGCTCCAGCGTCTGAACTCGACGGCATAATCTTCTGCCGCTCGACGGCCTTGACGAAGGACATGTAAGGTGGCTTCCGCGGTGGCGGTAAGCTGGGGGTCTTCGTATAGTTGAGACATAGCATCGAAGAAGGCATCCAGGCTTTCCAAGACAGCAGACTTTTGCTCCAAAAGTCGGTGAGCCCATGTTTGAGGTTCGCCAGATAGTAAGGAGATAACGAAGCCCACCTTAGTGGCTTCTAGAGAGAATGTGCGTGGCTGAAGGGCAAAGTAGAGATTACAGGCATTCCGGAAAGCACGATACCTACTTCGGTCTCCAAGGAATCTTTCAGGTACTGGTACCTTTGGCTCTGGAGGTAACATGACCACGGAGGGTGCTGAGGTTGCAGCTGCGGACCCCTGCGGCCCGGAAGGTGCGGATAAGGCCTGTACACGCTCTTCCAGGCTTGAGTATCCCTCTTGTAGGCTCTTCACGGCCTGGGTTAGACCCGTCAGATGTCTGCAGAGTTCATCCATGGGAGAAGCCCCCTGCCCGGACTCGGTCATGGCTGCCTGATACTGTCAGGCTCCTACTTACCAGACCGGCGAGTCCAATCGGGCAGAGGGTAGGCTCCCTTACGCGTCCGACTAACGGCCCCTGGTAGAGTAAACAGAAGGCACGAAAGTACGGAGTGGTATGAGAGCCTGTATTCACTGTCCAGGTACTGCAGGGTTAACAGATGAGAAGGCTGAAGCTGGCTGGAGCACAGGCACAAGACTGAGCAGGTTTGTTTGGAAAGCAGGCTGGGTAGACAACAGACAGGCAGCTGGGATCCAGGGAAGCAGGCAGACGGATGGTCAGGAGGCAGGCCGGGTTCGGTAACAGACAGACGGCAAAGGTACAGTGGAGCAGGCAAGCGGATGGTCAACCAAGCAGAAGTCAGGTACAGGCGGAGTTCAGGGAGGGGTCCAGGAGACAAGGCCGGGTCAGCAGGTAATCAGGAACGGTCAAGGTACAAGGTCAGGCACTAGGACGACTAGCTGTTGATCAGGCAGCACTGGTCACAGGGGCACGCCAGCTTAAATGCATCTTTTGGCGCCAAACGACGTGCACGCGCGCGCCCCGGCACACACAGGCACGCGCACCCGCCAACGTCCGCGCGCCCCCGCACACCGGCGTGCACAGCAGGATGACCCTGGACACACACACCAGCACCGCGAGGAACACGCACAGCGGGGTCCACAGGAACGCGCGCGCCGACGCGCCCTGCCGCACACCACCGCGAGCACCCTGTCTGCCGAGGTACGCCCTCTGACAGAAGTACTGGAGGGGAGGACAGGGTGCAATGCGTGTAGGAGGAGGAGAGGAGTACTGGAGGGGAGGACAGGGTGCAATGCGTGTAGGAGGAGGAGAGGAGTACTGGAGGGGAGGACAGGGTGCAATGCGTGTAGGAGGAGGAGAGGAGTACTGGAGGGGAGGACAGGGTGCAATGCGTGTAGGAGGAGGAGAGGAGTACTGGAGGGGAGGACAGGGTGCAATGCGTGTAGGAGGAGGAGAGGAGTACTGGAGGGGATGACAGGGTGCAATGCATGTAGGAGGAGAGGAGTACTGGAGGGGAGGACAGGGTGCAATGCGTGTAGGAGGAGGAGAGGAGTACTGGAGGGGAGGACAGGGTGCAATGCGTGTAGGGGAGGAGAGGAGTACTGGAGGGGAGGACAGGGTGCAATGCATGTAGGGGGAGGAGAGGAGTACTGGAGGGGAGGACAGGGTGCAATGCGTGTAGGAGGAGAGGAGTACTGGAGGGGAGGACAGGGTGCAATGCGTGTAGGAGGAGAGGAGTACTGGAGGGGAGGACAGGGTGCAATGCGTGTAGAAGGAGAGGAGTACTGGAGGGGAGGACAGGGTGCAATGCGTGTAGAAGGAGAGGAGTACTGGAGGGGAGGACAGGGTGCAATGTGTGTAGAAGGAGAGGAGTACTGGAGGGGAGGACAGGGTGCAATGCGTGTAGAAGGAGAGGAGTACTGGAGGGGAGGACAGGGTGCAGTGTGTGTAGGAGAGGAGTACTGGAGGATATTATAATTTGGAGGGTGTATGGGAGAGAACTGAGGAGGGTATAAGCAGCGGGTAGTATGTGTAGGAGAGGAGTGCAGAATGACAGTATGTGTGGGAAAAGAGTATTTGTGGTTGGGGGGGTGAAGGTAATATGTATGTAGAATATGAAGAGATCCCATACATAATACTCTCTGCACTCCTCTCCATTATATTGTCTCCTATGAGGATCATACAGCTAGTTCTAGATACAGTGATCAGTATGATGGAAGGTGATGAGCACAGGAGAGGAGTGCAAGATCATCAATGGGGCAGTACATAGAGAGGAAAGGAGTACAGGAGGGTCCCCTCTATTTTATGAGCCCCCCCTACTTTATAAACAATGCTGCCTGTTCAGTCTGCTGAAATCACCCCCCATACTGAGCTGACCCCCCAATATCACCCCCCATACTGAGCTGACCCCCCCAATATCACCCCCATACTGAGCTGACCCCCCAATATCACCCCCCATACTGAGCTGACCCCCCAATATCACCCCCCATACTGAGCTGACCCCCAATTCCCTCAATTGTTTCCACCACCACAATGAAAACCCCTCCATTCCATCTGACCCCCATTATCAGACCCCCCAATACACACAAATCCTCTACCCCCCTATCACACTCTTATCCGGTGTCTCACCCCGTATCCCCCGGTTCTGTGTGTTCAGTTTTTGCGTCCTCGACTCCTTTTTCCGTTCGCTTGTGTCCGTCTCAATTCAGAACTGTGCACTTCCCCGCCTAATCACAAAAGATGAGCGATGTGCGCGTTCTTCGCCTTCTCCCGCCTCCGAACTGGGATAGATATAGATATTTGAGTGCCCGTTCCGCCGTCACTGCGCCTTCACCTGATTGGTCAGTGTGATGAGAGGGGCGGATACAATGTATCGGAGGAGACATGTGCTGATTGTAGTGTTTGGATACAATGTATCGGATGACAGGACACCGGCCCGGTGTCTTGCCGAGAAAGTTCCCTCGGCGGATAAGTTCCTCCCTGTACTGCGCAGGCGCAGCACCTGCGCAGTACGGACTACTGTCAGCCGCCGGAGATAGCCGAAGCGCAAACTCTTCAATCAGCTGTACACGGCGCCTGCGCCCTGGGTCCAGGTTCCTTCCCCACCATCCAAGTGGACCTAGAGGGGGAATCTAAAAGAGCCGAGCGAAGCGAGGCCGTGCCCGAAGCGTGGCAAGCGAAGCGAGCCCGCGAGGGGCCCTCTTACAGGCACCGTGTACTGCTGATTTTCAGCTATTCTGCTTCGGCTATTTCCGCCGGATCCGGAGGGGGGAACTTATCCGCTGAGCGGAACTTTCTCGGCAGAACACCGGCTTCCTCACATCTGCCCGGACTGTGATGGATGTGTAGCCCGGACTCTCCCCGGTGATGATCCTTCTCTAATCTCCGGAGGTGACCCGGAGTGATCGGGAGAAGCTGCAAATCCTCCGCACGGAGTTTTGTTTTTCTGAATGCAGCCTCTATGGTGATGAGCGGAGCACCGACTGATCTTCTGTGTATTGGGAGGGTGCAGACCCCCCCACTCTGACAGTTGGTTATACTGCCACCATAATACAGACCGATCATCCTCCTCTGTCTGCGGTTGCTCTCCAATTAGGCAGGGCTGCCCCCCCACCCGTCTTCCCGATTCCCACACACATGCAGCCCACGGTGGCCAGGTTGCTGTAGCTGCGCCGCTGTGTATGGGTGTGCTTGGCAGAGTGTGGGGGGCGTGTGACTCACACCCCCATAAGCGGCCGGTGACTGGCGGAGGTGGAGCCTTATGCTCTGCCTACCCTCCTCCGCACTGCTTTCCTTTTTCCTTTCCTTTTCCTTTTCCTTTCCTCGGCACCGGGACGGGGTCTGGCTGTGACATCAGGAGGAGGAGAGAGAGAGGAGCACGAGGGAAACCCCCAGGACATCAGCAGGTAAAATTTATTGAGTAAATTCTATCAGTGTTATCGGCACAGTAGCAGCATTTGATGGGTACAATGGTGACATTTGATGGCACAATGGCTACAATTGATGGGCACAGTGGCAGCAATTGATGGCACAGTGGCTGCATTTGATGGGCACAGTGGCTGCGTTTGATGGGCACAGTGGCTGCGTTTGATGGGCACAGTGGCTGCGTTTGATGGGCACAGTGGTTGCATTTGAGGGCACAATGGTTGCGTTTGATGGGGCACAGTAGCTGTGTTTGATGGCACAGTGGCTACAATTGAGCACAGTGGCAGCATTTGATGGGTACAGTGGCAGCATTTGATGGGCACAGTGGCTGCATTTGAGGGCACAGTGGCTGCGTTTTGATGGGCACAGTGGCAGCATTTGAGGGCACAGTGGCAGCGTTTGATGGGCACAGTGGCTGCATTTGAGGGCACAGTGAGGCTGCAATTGATGTCTTTTTTCTGAATTTTTTAGTTTGTTTGCGCCCCTCAAAAAATTTGGAGCACCAGCCGCCACTGGCATGTGCAAAGTGTTCCATGCATGCTAAAATCAATGCAAACCCATTAAACTGTCCACATTTAGTGAAAGTGCATTAATATGCAGATTATGATATTGCAATAAAGTGCTCCATCAATGATTAAAGAGGAGCTCCGCCCCCATTCCCCCACCCCAAAAACATTCAAACTCAGCAGCTACAAATACTGTAGCTGCTGATTTTTAATATTAGGACACTTACCTGTCCAGGGATCCCGCGATGTTGACACCTCAGACGATTTTCGGATTGGCTCTTGGGTTTTGCCACCATCATTCATTGTTAGGGAAACCGTCTGGTTCCCTACTGCACATGTGCGAAGCGCGTTGCACTTTCTGAATGGCCCAGTGGAGGAAGGAGGAGGGGAGGCAAACTTTAGAGGGGACAGCGCAGTCTCTCAGGAGTGGGGAAGGGTGCCTGTCAAAAACAGGTACCCGTTTCCCCCTCCCCCTGAAAGTTGCCAAATGAGCCTAAAGAGGAAGGGGTGTGGTTTACAGATAATAGGGTGGGTCTTAAACAGGAAGGGGTGTGGCTTCGGCAGGAAGGGGTGGGCCATATTTAAATTGGGGGGGTGCATGAGTTTAGTCAGGCCTAGGGCAGCACAAAACCTAAATACACCACTGCAAGCGGGTCTATTTCTCCAACCCCCCCCTTACTATCCTTTCCTGTACCCCCCTTTACTATCCTTTCCTGTACCCCCCTTTACTATCCTTTCCTGTACCACCCTTACTATCCTTTCCTGCACCCCCTGTAACGAGCCCCTTGCTCACTCGGTTCTACTCTCCCGACACTCCTCTGCAGCTATAGAATCAGATTGCAGATCGCAACATCTGATTGCTCGGTCCTCCAATGCTCCGGGATTAGAACTACAGCTATGTGCCGTTCTAACCCAGTTGTGATAGCTCAGAACAAACACCAGGCAGGCTGTATGTAAGTTCAACCAGGAATCTCTTTTATTGCAATATACAGGCTCTTTTATACAATAAAAGAGGAGGTACAGACCTCCTGTCATATTACTCTAACAATACAGCTGTAACCTAATTAACCTAATTAACATGAGCTAATTAACTAATCCCTTTAGACAGCCTAGATGACTCAGACATGACCTTTAGGCCAGACACAATAGCAGAGTTAATTAAACACAAACAACAATGGGGATCTAATGACTCTTAGATCCTATACTAGAGACTTATTTACAATACACATTTTAGCAGACAACAGACAGGTAGCTGGAATTGATGACATTAGCATTTAACAGTAGGAGTCCCAACGGTATGAATCGGTCACTATTCCAATATGGCAAATCCAGGGTCCCCAGAGTCTGTGTGTCCTGGGGGACCAGGACCCGAATCCACAGTAATAACGCCTCAAGGGTCCCCAGGCATACAGCTCACAAAGAGCACCGTTCCCCCAAATGCCAGGGCCCATGATCGATCGGCAAGAGGCTAGCATACAGTCCCCTCCAAAAGTCTCTCTGCTGGCTAGGTCTGTCACATTTCTCCCCTTTTGGCAGGAGACTAACACAGGAGGAGACCCCAGACGGGTTGACTCCGAAGTTAGTCAGTAGTTCCAGTCCACTAATGCCTGTACCCACACAGTACCCCAAACAAATTGTTCCAAACAAAGCATTACTCACCCAGCCAACCTCTGGCTCTCTCAGAGAACATATCTGCCGTTGGGGAGAGGCCTGGACTGGCCCTTCTCCTTGGAGTCCTTTCTGCCGCTGGAGAGAAGACAGGGTGTCTGGGCTCACTCTGTCATGCTGTTGGGGATCTGGGCCGACTGCCCAGCATCCCTGGGGTATACAGGTGGAGACTGAAGTCCCATCCACCTTCACAGGAAATCCATCCTCTGTTAGTTGAGGGCAGAGGCCAGCAGTACTCGGCCCTGTTGCCAGCCCTTCTGCTGGAAACCCCACACCATTTGCTCTGGCTAACTGTTGGGGAGGGACAACACACACCTCCTCTCCCTTCTCCCCCTGTATCTGCTGCTGGGAAGTGATTGCCACCTTCTCACCCTGAGCCTCCGAAACTGCCACAGGTGTGGGGCAGAGGTCTTGGACCCTCTGTCCGGTTGCCAGCGCTTCAGCTGGGGAAGTTCCTTGTAACTTCACAGATACTTCTGTTGGTGCTGGGCAGAGCACAGTGAAGTTTGGCCCTAATAACAGCTCCTCTTCTGCTGGAGGCTCACCAGGTTGTTCTTCCTCAGCAGAAAAGTCTATCAAATCCCCGGTCTCTGCAACTGGTGTCTGGGGATAAAGGTTCACCATCTCCTCTCCGTGGAACCCAGAAGATGCTATCAGTGCTGGGAAGAGGTTAGCAGAGCTCTGCCCTGTTGTCAGCACTTCAGGTTTGGGGACGGCAATCTTTAGATTTTCCACTGCCGATTCTCTGGCATTCTGCTGGACATGCACATTCCTCCATCCAAGATCATCCAATGCAGAAACAGGTTCATCAAGGTCAGTCAGCACTTGCTGCATCTGCCATAAGACCTCCGCCTCCATAGCTGCGGGGGCAGTTTGGAAAAGCACACTGTGACTCTGCCACATTGTCAACGCTTCAGCCAGGATTTCGGAGTTGTCAGCTGGTATTTCCTGATAGTCCCAGGCAAAGGGAGCCCCACCCTGCTGCTGAGCGGAGTCTAACAGCTGTTTGTAGGCGATCTCCAGCTCCCATTCCTGAACGGCCAGAAACTCCAAATCTTCCTGTGACCAGTGCACTTCTGAGACAGTCAGTCTTTGCTCTCTGTGCTCCATTATTTCCTCCAAACGCCACTCCCGATCACTTCCAAAGTCAGGGTCCCTGGACAGCCTCCAGTATAACAATCCCAGGCCATCGTAGTCAAAGCCTTCAGTGGGGCTGTCATCCGCTGTCCACGGGCACACTTGGGCTACATACCACTGGAGGGCTCTGTAGCTCTCGTCCAACCGCATTTCTGCCCGGATCAGCCTGCTTAACTCGGCTGTCCACTCCTGGTTCAGCTGTTCCCCCAAAAACAGAAATCGTACTTCATTCTGTGACCAGTACCTTACATGGATGGAGGGGAGTACTTTTCCCTGGTGTCGCTGTTCACGGGCTAGCGCTTCCTTCCAGAGTTCACAGCGGATAAAGTCAAACCATTTTAGCAGGACCTGCTCTGATACTTGTCCTCTGTGCTGTATCTGCATCTCTCGCAACCTCCTTCTGAATTCCTCATCCATGGTGGCTGGTATCTCTCCTCTCCTGCTATCTGGACCTTGGATCCAGGTGATGGTTTGGATGTGTTCACGGCAAGGAAGCACGATCCCACCATTCCCTTCACGGCTCTCAAGTAAGTCTTTCAGCGTGGCTCTCCTGCAGGCTGGTTTGGAGTGTCCCCGTAACTGGAGAGCAAATCCCACTGCTGCCACCAATGTAACAAGCCCCTTGCTCGCTCGGTTCCACTCTCCCGACACTCCTCTGCAGCTATAGAATCAGATTGCAGATCGCAACATCTGATTGCTCGGTCATCCAATGCTCCGGGATTAGAACTACAGCTATGTGCCGTTCTAACTCAGTTGTGTAGCTCAGAACAAACACCAGGTAGGCTGTATGTAAGTTCAACCAGGAATCTCTTTTATTGCAATATACAGGCTCTTTTATACACTAAAAGAGGAGGTGCAGACCTCCTGCTCATATTACTCTAACAATACAGCTGTAACCTAATTAACCTAATTAACATGAGCTAATTAACTAATCCCTTTAGACAGCCTAGATGACTCAGACATGACCTTTAGGCCAGACTGGCCATCTTGTAGTTCAGAAAATCCAATCAACATTATCACAATAGCAGAGTCAATTAACACAAACCACAATGGGGATCTAATGACTCTTAGATCCCATACTAGAGACTTATTTACAATACACATTTTAGCAGACAACAGACAGGTAGCTGGAATTGATGACATTAGCATTTAACAGTAACGGTATGAATCAGTCACTATTCCAATATGGCAAATTCAGGGTCCCCCCAGTCTGTGTCCTGGGGGACCAGGACCCGAATCCACAGTAATAACGCCTCAAGGGTCCCCAGGCATACAGCTCACAAAAAGCACCGTTCCCCCAAATGCCAGTGCCCACGATCGATCGGCAAGAGGCTAGCATACAGTCCCCTCAAAAAGTCTCTCTCCCGGCTAGGTCTGTCACACCCCCCCTTTACTATCCTTTCCTGTACCCCCCCTTACTATCCTTTCCTGTACACCCCCTTACTATCCTTTCCTGTACCCCCCTTACTATCCTTTCCTGTACCACCCCCTTACTATCCTTTCCTGTACCACCCCCCTTACTATCCATTCCTGTACCACCCCCCCCTTAGTATCCTTTCCTGTACCAATCCCTTTACTATCCTTTCCTGTACCAATCCCCTTACTATCCTTCCCTGTACCCCCCCTTACTATCCTTTCCTGTACCCCCCCTTACTATCCTTTCCTGTACCCCCCCTTACTATCCTTTTCTGTACTCCCCCTTCTAACCTTTCCTGTACCCCCCTTACTAACCTTTCCTGTACCACCCCCCCTTACTATCCTTCCCTGTAACCCCCCCCTACTATGCTTCCTTGTAACTCCCCCCCCCACTATCCTTCCCTGTAACCCCTCCCCCTTCTGTCCTTCCCTAAACCCCCCTATCCTTCCTTGTATCCCCTCCCCCACTGTCATATGCAAGAAAGGAGTGGAAGAGTAGGAAAGCAGGCAGTGTATACAGGAGAGGAGTGCTGGATGGGGAGGACAGCAGGCAGTGTATACAGAATTAAAGCGGATGTGTTCAGAAGAGGAGTGTAGAATGGATGACATTTGGCAGTATATATAGGAGAGAAGTGCGGGGAGTATTACAGTGAGAAGTATTTTAGGAGATAAGTAGTATAGAGTCTGATATGAGGCAGTATGTACAGGTGAGGAGTGCAGGGGGTATTATAGTTTGGAGGGTGTAAACAGGGGGTAGTATGTGTAGGAGAGGAGTGCAGAATGACAGGGTGCAGTATGTGTGGGAAAAGAGTATGGTGTGGTGTGGAGGTAATGTGTACAGAAGATGAAGAGATCCCATACATAATACTCTCTGCACTCCTCTCCTCTATTTTGCCCCCTATGAAGATCATACAGCTAGTTCTAGATACAGACAGTGATCAGTATGATGGAAGGTGATGAGCACAGGAGAGGAGTGCAAGATCCCCAATATCACACCCCCATACTAAGCTGACCCCCAATATCACCCCCCCATACTGGGCTGACCCCCAATATCACCCCCCAGTACTATATGGTTCATTTTCCCTCAATTGTTTCCACCACCACAATGAAAACCCCTCCATTCCATCTGACCCCCATTATCAGACCCCCCAATACACACAAATCCTCCACCCCCTATCACACTCTTATCCGGTGTCTCATCCCGTATCCCCCGGTTCTGTGTATTCAGTTTTTGCGTCCTCGACTCCTTTTTCCGTTCGCTTGTGTCCGTCTCAACTCAGAACTGTGCACTTCCCCGCCTGGTCATAAAAGATGAGCGATGTGCGCGTGCCGCCCCCCTCGGCCCCCCTCGCCCCCGGCTCGCCCCCCGCCCCGGCTCCCCCCCTCGCCACCCCCCCGCCTCCTGTACCCCCCTTACTATCCTATCCTGTACCCCCCCTTACTATCCTTTCCTGTACCCCCCCTTACTATCCTTTCCTGTACCCCCCTCTTACTATCCTTTCCTGTACCCCCCCTTACTATCCTTTCCTGTACTCCCCCTTACTATCCTTTCCTGTACCCCCCCTACTATCCTTTCCTGTACCCCCCCTTACTATCTTTCCTGTACCCCCCTTTACTATCCTTTCCTGTACCCCCCCTTACTATCCTTTCCTGTACCCCCCCCCTTACTATCCTTTCCTGTACCCCCCCTTACTATCCTTTCCTGTACCCCCCCTTACTATTCTTTCATGTACCCCCGCCTTACTATTCTTTCCTGTACCCCCCTTACTATTCTTTCCTGTACCCCCCCTTACTATTCTTTCCTGTACCCCCCCTTACTATTCTTTCCTGTACCCCCCCTTACTATTCTTTCCTGTACCCCCCCTTACTATTCTTTCCTGTACCCCCTTACTATTCTTTCCTGTACCCCCTTACTATTCTTTCCTGTACCCCCCTTACTATCCTTTCCTGTACCCCCTTACTATCCTTCCCTGGAACTACCCGCCCCCCACTATTCTTCCCTGGAACTCACTCCCCCCACTATCCTTCCCTGGAACTCCCCCCCCACTATCCTTCCCTGGAACTACCCCCCCACTATCCTTCCCTGGAACCCCCCCCCCACTATCCTTCCCTGGAACTCCCCCCACTGTCCTTCCCTTATCCTTCCCTATACCCCCCCTTACTATCCTTTCCTGTACCCCCCTCTTACTATCCTTTCCTGTACCCCCCCTTACTATCCTTTCCTGTACCCCCCCTACTATCCTTTCCTGTACCCCCCCACTATCCTTTCCTGTACCCCCCCTTACTATCCTTTCCTGTACCCCCCCTTACTATCCTTTCCTGTACCCCCCCTTACTATCCTTTCCTGTACCCCCCCTTACTATCCTTTCCTGTACCCCCCCTTACTATCCTTTCCTGTACCCCCCCTTACTATCCTTTCCTGTACCCCCCCTTACTATTCTTTCCTGTACCCCGCCTTACTATTCTTTCATGTACCCCCCTTACTATTCTTTCCTGTACCCCCCTTACTATTCTTTCCTGTACCCCCCCTTACTATTCTTTCCTGTACCCCCTTACTATTCTTTCCTGTACCCCCCTTACTATCCTTTCCTGTACCCCCTTACTATCCTTCCCTGGAACTACCCGCCCCCCACTATTCTTCCCTGGAACTCACTCCCCCCACTATCCTTCCCTGGAACTCCCCCCCCCCACTATCCTTCCCTGGAACTCCCCCCCACTATCCTTCCCTGGAACTCCCCCCACTGTCCTTCCCTTATCCTTCCCTATACCCCCCCCTGCTGTCCTTCCCTATACCCCCCCTGCTGTCCTTCCCTATACCCCCCCTGCTATCATTCCCTATACCCCCACCCTGCTATCCTCCCCTATACCCCCACCCTGCTATCCTTCCCTATACCCCCACCCTGCTATCCTTCCCTATACCTTCTCTGCTATCCTTCCCTATACCCCCACCCTGCTATCCTTCCCTATACCCCCCTGCTATCCTTCCCTATACCCCCCCGCTATCCTTCCCTATACCCCCCCTGCTATCCTTCCCTATACCCCCCCTGCTATCCTTCCCTATACCCCCCCTGCTATCCTTCCCTATACCCCCCCCTGCTATCCTTCCCTATACCCCCCCTGCTATCCTTCCCTATACCCCCCCTGCTATCCTTCCCTATACCCCCCTGCTATCCTTCCCTATACCCCCCCTGCTATCCTTCCCTATAACCCCGCTATCCTTCCCTATACACCCCCCTCCCCTGCTATCCTTCCCTATACCCCCCCGCTATCCTTCCCTATACCCCCCCGCTATCCTTCCCTATACCCCCCTGCTATCCTTCCCTATACCCCCCCTGCTATCCTTCCCTATAACCCCGCTATCCTTCCCTATACACCCCCCTCCCCTGCTATCCTTCCCTATACCCCCCCGCTATCCTTCCCTATACACCCCCCTGTTATCCTTCCCTATACCCCCCCTGCTATCCTTCCCTATACCCCCCCTGCTATCCTTCCCTATACCCCCCCTGCTATCCTTCCCTATACCCCCCCTGCTATCCTTCCCTATACCCCCCCCTGCTATCCTTCCCTATACCCCCCCCCTGCTATCCTTCCCTATACCCCCCCTGCTATCCTTCCCTATACCCCCCCTGCTATCCTTCCCTATACCCCCCCTGCTATCCTTCCCTATACCCCCCCTGCTATCCTTCCCTATACCCCCCCTGCTATCCTTCCCTATACCCCCCCCCCTGCTATCCTTCCCTATACCCCCCTGCTATCCTTCCCTATACCCCCCCTGCTATCCTTCCCTATACCCCCCCTGCTATCCTTCCCTATACCCCCCCTGCTATCCTTCCCTATACCCCCCCTGCTATCCTTCCCTATACCCCCCCTGCTATCCTTCCCTATACACCCCACCCCTGCTATCCTTCCCTATACACCCCACCCCTGCTATCCTTTGCTGTACCCCCCTTCTATCCTTCCCTGTACCCCCTCCCCCACTGTCATATGCAAGAAAGAGGAGTGGAAGAGTAGGAAAGCAGGCAGGGTATACAGGAGAGGAGTGCTGGATGGGGAGGACAGCAGGCAGTGTATACAGAATTAAAGTGGATGTGTTCAGAAGAGGAGCGCAGAATGGATGACATTTGGCAGTATATATGGGAGAGGAGTGCGGGGAGTATTACAGTGGGAAGCATTTTAGGAGATAAGTAGTATAGAGTCTGATATGAGGCAGTATGTACAGGGGGTATTATAGTTTGGAGGGTGTAAACAGGGGGCAGTATGTGTAGGAGAGGAGTGCAGAATGACAGGGTGCAGTATGTGTGGGAAAAGAGTATGGGGGGGTGTGGAGGTAATGTGTACAGAATATGAAGAGATCCCATACAGACCATAATACTCTCTGCACTCCTCTCCTCTATATTGCCTCCCATGAGGTTCATACAGCTAGTTCTAGATACAGACAGTGATCAGTATGATGGAAGGCAATGAGAACAGGAGAGGAGTGTGCAAGATCATCAATGGGGCAGTACATAGAGAGGAAAGGAGTACAAGGGGGTCCCCACCGCTGACCCCCAGTACATACACAGTGACGCTCCCTTTACCCCAAAGTACTCTCACCCTTCGCTTTCCCTATTACACGGTATCCTGGTGTCTCACCCCGCATCTGTATATTCCGCCTCCTCCTATACTGGGACGGTACTGCGCCACCGGCTACTGAATATTACATCCCCTTATCCTTATATAGTGGCCGCCGTATGTACTGGTCCTGCCTCTTGGCCGTGGAAAGGGATATTTATGTACCGGTCCTGCCTCTTGGCTGTGGGGAGGGATATCCGTGTATGTACACTCTGGGGGTAGTAGTTCCGGGAGGGGGAGGGATATCCGTGTAAGTACACTCTGGGGGTATTAGTTCCGGGAGGGGGAGGGATATCCGTGTATGTACACTCTGGGGGTAGTAGTTCCGGGAGGGGGAGGAATATAAGTGTATGTATACTCTGGGGGTAGTAGTTCCGGGAGGGGGAGGGATATCCGTGTATGTACACTCTGGGGGTAGTAGTTCTGGGAGGGGGAGGGATATCCGTGTATGTACACTCTGGGGGTAGTAGTTCCGGGAGGGGGAGGGATATCCATGTATGTACACTCTGGGGGTAGTAGTTCCGGGAGGGGGAGAGATATCTGTGTATGTACACTCTGGGGGTAGTAGTTCTGGGAGGGGGAGGGATATCCGTGTATGTACACTCTGGGGGTAGTAGTGCTGGGGAGGGATATCTGTGTATGTACACTCTGGGGGTAGTAGTGCTGGGGAGGGATATCCGTGTATGTACACTCTGGGGGTAGTAGTTCCGGGAGGGGGAGGGATATCCGTGTATGTACACTCTGGGGGTAGTGCCGGGGAGGGATATCCGTGTATGTACACTCTGGGTGTAGTGCTGGGGAGGGATATCCGTGTATGTACACTCTGGGGGTAGTGCCGGGGAGGGATATCCGTGTATGTACACTCTGGGGGTAGTAGTGCTGGGGAGGGATATCTGTGTATGTACACTCTGGGGGTAGTGCCGGGGAGGGATATCCGTGTATGTACACTCTGGGGGTAGTGCCGGGGAGGGATATCCGTGTATGTACACTCTGGGGGTAGTAGTGCTGGGGAGGGATATCTGTGTATGTACACTCTGGGGGTAGTAGTGCTGGGGAGGGATATCTGTGTATGTACACTCTGGGGGTAGTAGTGCTGGGGAGGGATATCTGTGTATGTACACTCTGGGGGTAGTGCCGGGGAGGGATATCCGTGTATGTACACTCTGGGGGTAGTAGTGCTGGGGAGGGATATCTGTGTATGTACACTCTGGGGGTAGTAGTGCTGGGGAGGGATATCTGTGTATGTACACTCTGGGGGTAGTAGTGCTGGGGAGGGATATCTGTGTATGTACACTCTGGGGGTAGTAGTGCTGGGGAGGGATATCCGTGTATGTACACTCTGGGGGTAGTGCCGGGGAGGGATATCCGTGTATGTACACTCTGGGGGTAGTAGTGCTGGGGAGGGATATCCATGTATGTACACTCTAGGGGTAGTAGTGCTGGGGAGGGATATCTGTGTATGTACACTCTGGGGGTAGTAGTGCTGGGGAGGGATATCTGTGTATGTACACTCTGGGGGTAGTAGTGCTGGGGAGGGATATCCGTGTATGTACACTCTGGGGGTAGTGCCGGGGAGGGATATCCGTGTATGTACACTCTGGGGGTAGTGCTGGGGAGGGATATCCATGTATGTACACTCTAGGGGTAGTAGTGCTGGGGAGGGATATCTGTGTATGTACACTCTGGGGGTAGTAGTGCTGGGGAGGGATATCCGTGTATGTACACTCTGGGGGTAGTAGTGCTGGGGAGGGATATCTGTGTATGTACACTCTGGGGGTAGTAGTGCTGGGGAGGGATATCCGTGTATGTACACTCTGGGGGTAGTGCCGGGGAGGGATATCCGTGTATGTACACTCTGGGGGTAGTGCTGGGGAGGGATATCCATGTATGTACACTCTAGGGGTAGTAGTGCTGGGGAGGGATATCTGTGTATGTACACTCTGGGGGTAGTAGTGCTGGGGAGGGATATCCGTGTATGTACACTCTGGGGGTAGTGCCGGGGAGGGATATCCGTGTATGTACACTCTGGGGGTAGTGCTGGGGAGGGATATCCATGTATGTACACTCTAGGGGTAGTAGTGCTGGGGAGGGATATCTGTGTATGTACACTCTGGGGGTAGTAGTGCTGGGGAGGGATATCTGTGTATGTACACTCTGGGGGTAGTAGTGCTGGGGAGGGATATCTGTGTATGTACACTCTGGGGGTAGTAGTGCTGGGGAGGGATATCCGTGTATGTACACTCTGGGGGTAGTGCCGGGGAGGGATATCCGTGTATGTACACTCTGGGGGTAGTGCTGGGGAGGGATATCCATGTATGTACACTCTAGGGGTAGTAGTGCTGGGGAGGGATATCTGTGTATGTACACTCTGGGGGTAGTAGTGCTGGGGAGGGATATCCGTGTATGTACACTCTGGGGGTAGTGCCAGGGAGGGATATCCGTGTATGTACACTCTGGGGGTAGTAGTGCTGGGGAGGGATATCTGTGTATGTACACTCTGGGGGTAGTGCCAGGGAGGGATATCCGTGTATGTACACTCTGGGGGTAGTAGTGCTGGGGAGGGATATCCGTGTATGTACACTCTGGGGGTAGTGCCAGGGAGGGATATCCGTGTATGTACACTCTGGGGGTAGTAGTTCTGGGGAGGGATATCTGTGTATGTACACTCTGGGGGTAGTAGTGCTGGGGAGGGATATCTGTGTATGTACACTCTGGGGGTAGTAGTGCTGGGGAGGGATATCTGTGTATGTACACTCTGGGGGTAGTAGTGCTGGGGAGGGATATCCGTGTATGTACACTCTGGGGGTAGTGCCAGGGAGGGATATCCGTGTATGTACACTCTGGGGGTAGTGCCAGGGAGGGATATCCGTGTATGTACACTCTGGGGGTAGTGCCAGGGAGGGATATCTGTGTATGTACACTCTGGGGGTAGTAGTGCTGGGGAGGGATATCTGTGTATGTACACTCTGGGGGTAGTAGTGCTGGGGAGGGATATCTGTGTATGTACACTCTGGGGGTAGAAGTGCTGGGGAGGGATATCTGTGTATGTACACTCTGGGGGTAGAAGTGCTGGGGAGGGATATCTGTGTATGTAAACTCTGGCGATAGAAGTGCTGGGGAGGGTGGGACAGATGTTGATCCAACACTCCCCAAGGTGTTAGCGTTTCGTGAAAGTTTCAGTTATTTAATGAGGACATTCACTCTCTTTTGCATGTCTGTTATCTTGCTCCTCTCCCCGCCCCCTTCATCAAATTACTAGGGTCGAAAAGTCCGCTTGTCTGTATGCTAGTCCGACGGACAAAACCGACGCTAGGGCAGCTATTGGCTACTGGCTATGAACTTCCTTGTTTTAGTCCGGTCGTACGTCATCACGTACAAATCCGTCTGACTTTGGTTGATTGTGTGTAGGCAAGTCCGTTCATTCGGAAAATGCATCGTAAAGTCCGTTGAAAAGTACGCCGGACAAAGTCTGCCATAAAGTCCGCTCGTGTGTACGCGGCATAAGGGTTGAGGAGCAATCTAGCAATTACTATACACTTCTAGGGTTCCTCCAGCTATCCTGCAAGCTTGAACCCCCGGGGTTAATCACTCTTCCGACTGTCCACACACCAGACACACAATAAACGATAGCCTGCCACCACCCAACAGTTTGTCCGCAAACTGGTCTGCTGAGCCACCAAATACACAGATCTCCATCTGGAAGATCTGTTAGCTTACAATCTGCATGCAATTGCATACCGATTGGCACGTAACTTAGACCGAGTACTTAGGCACTAAAATACACCAACCTCTCCAGAGATATGAGTCCTAGCTTAGTACACAGAAGTCACTTATTAATTTTATCATTTAATATCCAGAAAGTGGGCAGTGCATAAAAGATATACAAAGAAAAACTATTTACTAAAAAAGATACAAAAAAAATGCAGAAAGACACACAAATTGGCAGTTTGCTATGAACATAAAAGGATAAAAACAGAAATGAACTTTACCGAAGTCTATCTGTTAGTAGAAGCATACTGGAACATGTGGGAACTCCCCAGTTTCAAACTGGCTTCATGGAAGAACAATGTCCATATCTCAGGCTACCCAATTTATTGAAATATGGATGTGGGCTGGACTTTAGCCCTTGGCCAATCAACCCTGGGGGGTGTTCCTGTCTGAGCCCACAGAAGGTTTGTGTTCTGAAATGACCAGAGTCAAATTGGCCCAGAACGGTGCTGATTGCTGGGTCATGGATAGGATTTTCGATACCAGCGCATCAGTCCGATCGCGACAGTACCAATCACTGCCTGCCTGCTGCAATCATGCGCCATATAACGGTTTTGTGTGGTTTTCTAGGATTCCACACCTGCTAAACCTACAGAGTCACATGTACACGTAACCCATCAGGTGTACTATCAAAAGGAATGATTTTCATCTCTCTGACGTTAATATTTTAGCTTTTATGAGAGATAAAATAGGTTCCTTAGATCTGTTGATATTAATCAAAGCTTGCAGACTTGCTGGGGCCTTGCAAATGCCCCCTGCGGATCAATGTAGCCAAAATGACTAGCAGTTTTCTTTGAGCCTCAGGAAGGTGGCAATCTGTGTTTACTCTAATGGGAATTTTTATTGGCATCTAGTTGTCACTTCGATCCTAAAAAACTGTCTCTGTCCTTTTCAAATGCTAATGAAAGAACATATGTGCATGACTGACATAGAATACTATATTTTTAATAACCCAGAATGAAACTACATATACAATTACACTACTTCTACAGATCACACCACATCTCGCTAAGGCAAAACTATCCTAAGCTTACATTTTCGTTACAGAGTACATCCAGTGTTTCCACCTTTCCTGCCTGAAGGAGAATGATGCCCCCTGGTGACAGGGTCTTGTTAAACCTGAACTCCGGGCTTCTTGAAAAATCTACCCCTTAGGTGGTCCTCCCCCTGGCACTGCAAGAGTTACATACACTTTAAAGAGGAGGGCCCATCAAAAAAAAAAATTAAAAGTCAGCAGCTACAAATACTGCAGCTGCTGACTTTTAATTGGACACTTACCTGTCCCAGGGTCCAGTGATGCAGGAGATCGAAGCCCCGCTCGTCTCCCCCTCCGTTCAGCGGTGCCAGCATTGCAACTGTGGGCGCCGGGCTGTGGCTTCACAGCCTGGCACCCACTGCGCATGCGCGAGCGGCGCCGTGATTAGCCGCTCAGTCACCTGGGACCTGTAATGGGTCCCAGATGATTGACAGGAGGGAGGGAGCAGAGCCGAGCCCTTCCTGTGCCGAGGGGGAAGTGATGTCACCAGCCCAGGCACTGGAAGAGGCAGACAACGAGGGACCACCTAGCAACAGGCATTTAGAGGTAAGTGTGACAGACTCACCCGGGATAGAGGCTTTTGGAGGGGACTGAATGTGAGCCTCTTGCCTACAGATTATGGCCCCTGGCATTTGGGGTACCCTTGAGTAGGGATGAGCTTCGAGTTCGAGTCAAACTCATGTTCGACTCGAACATTGGCTGTTCGCAAGTTCGCCGAACAGCGAACAATTTGGGGTGTTCGCGGCAAATTCGAATGCCGCGGAACACCCTTTAAAAGTCTATGGGAGAAATCAAAAGTGCTAAATTTAAAGGCTTATATGCAAGTTATTGTCATAAAAAGTGTTTGGGGACCTGGGTCCTGCCCCAGGGGACATGGATCAATGCAAAAAAAAGTTTTAAAAACGGATGATTTTCAGGAGCAGTGGTTTTAATAATGCTTAAAGTCAAACAATAAAAGTGTAATATCCCTTTAAATTTCGTAGCTGGGGGGTGTCTATAGTATGCCTGTAAAGGGGCGCATGTTTCCCGTGTTTAGAACAGTCTGACAGCAAAATAACATTTGGAAGGAAAAAACCCATTTAAAACTACCCACGGCTATTGCATTGCCGACAATACACATAGAAGTTCATTGATAAAAACGGCATGGGAATTCCCCACAGGGCAACCCCAAACCAAAATTAAAAAAAAAAAATGACGTGGGAGTCCCCCTAAATTCCATACAAGGCCCTTCAGGTCTGGTATGGATATTAAGGGGAACCCCGGCCAAAATTTAAAAAAAAAAATGACGTGGGGTTCCCCCTAAATTCCATACCAGACCAGATTTTAAGGGGAACCCCGCGCCAAAAAAAAAAAAACAGCGTGGGGTCCCCCCAAAGATCCATACCAGACCCTTATCCAAGCACGCAACCTGGCAGGCCGCAGGAAAAGAGAGGGGGACGAGAGTGCGCCCCCCCTCCTGAACCGTACCAGGCCACATGCCCTCAACATTGGGAGGGTGCTTTGGGGTAGCCCCCCAAAACACCTTGTCCCCATGTTGATGAGGACAAGGGCCTCATCCCCACAACCCTGGCCGGTGGTTGTGGGGGTCTGCGGGCGGGGGGCTTATCGGAATCTGGAAGCCCCCTTTAACAAGGGGACCCCCAGATCCCGCCCCCCCTGTGTGAAATGGTAAGGGGGTACTTGCCCCTACCATTTCACTAAAAAACTGTCAAAAATGTTAAAAATGACAAGAGACAGTTTTTGACAATTCCTTTATTTAAATGCTTCTTCTTTCTTCTATCTTCCTTCATCTTCTGGTTCTTCTGGTTCTTCCTCCGGCGTTCTCGTCCAGCATCTCCTCCGCGGCGTCTTCTATCTTCTTCTCCTTGGGCCGCTCCGTACCCATGGCATGGGGGGAGGCTCCCGCTCTTCTCTTCTTCTTCTTCTCTTCTTCCTTCTTCTCTTGTTCTTCATTTTCTTCTCCGGGCCGCTCCGCACCCATGCTGGCATGGAGGGAGGCTCCCGCTGTGTGACGGCGTCTCCTCATCTGACGGTTCTTAAATAATGGGGGGCGGGGCCACCCGGTGACCCCGCCCCCCTCTGACGCACGGGACATGACGGGACTTCCCTGTGGCATTCCCTGTGATGTCACAGGGAAGTCCCGTCAAGTCACCGTGCGTCAGAGGGGGCGGGGTCACCGGGAGGACCCGCCCCCTGTTATTTAAGAACCGTCAGACGAAGAGACGCCGTCACACAGCGGGAGCCTCCCTCCATGCCAGCATGGGTGCGGAGCGGCCCGGAGAAGAAAATGAAGAAGAGAAGAAGATGAAGAGAAGAGCGGGAGCCTCCCCCCATGCCATGGGTGCGGAGCGGCCCGAGGAGAAGAAGATAGAAGATGCCGCGGAGGAGATGCTGGATGAGAATGCCGGAGGAAGAACCAGAAGAGCCAGAAGAACCAGAAGAAGAAGATGAAGGAAGATAGAAGAAAGAAGAAGCATTTAAATAAAAGAATTGTCAAAAACTGTCTCTTGTCATTTTTAACATTTTTGACAGTTTTTTAGTGAAATGGTAGGGGTAAGTACCCCCTTACCATTTCACACAGGGGGGTGGGATCTGGGGGTCCCCTTGTTAAAGGGGGCTTCCAGATTCCGAAAAGCCTCCCACCGCAGACCCCCACAACCACCGGCCAGGGTTGTGGGGATGAGGCCCTTGTCCTCATCAACATGGGGACAAGGTGTTTTGGGGGACTACCCCAAAGCACCCTCCCAATGTTGAGGGCATGTGGCCTGGTACAGTTCAGGAGGGGGGGGCGCACTCTCATCCCCCCCTCTTTTCCTGCGGCCTGCCAGGTTGCGTGCTCGGATAAGGGTCTGGTATGGATTTTTGGGGGGACCCCACACCGTTTTTTTTTTTTTTTTTGGCGCGGGGTTCCCCTTAAAATCCATACCATTCGGGTCTGGTATGGAATTTAGGGGGAACCCCACGTCATTTTTTAAAAAAAATTTGGCCGGGGTTCCCCTTAATATCCATACCAGACCTGAAGGGCCTTGTATGGAATTTAGGGGGACTCCCACGTCATTTTTTTTTTAAATTTTGGTTCGGGGTTGCCCTGTGGGGAATTCCCATGCCGTTTTTATCAATGAACTTCTATGTGTATTGTCCGCAATGCAATAGCTGCGGGTAGTTTTAAATGGGTTTTTTCCTTCCAAATGTCATTTTGCTGTCAGACTGTTCTAAACACGGGAAACATGCGCCCCTTTACAGGCATACTATAGACACCCCCCCAGCTACGAAATTTAAAGGGATATTACACTTTTATTGTTTGACTTTAAGCATTATTAAAATCACTGCTCCTGAAAAAATGGCCGTTCCGTGACATTGGTGGCAAGCAGCGGGAAAGCTTCCTGCAGTCTGGGAAATCTAAACCTCCACCTGGATCCAAGATCAGGATAGCAGACTTCAGTCACCCCAATGGAGATATGGACCTGGCATCAGAGTTCCCGGGGCTGCTGTGGATCATCCTTTCAACATACACTAGGACTGTGTCTGAGGATGAATACCTGGATCTTAGGCAGCAAATTCGGGTGGGGCTTTGGATTGGAGCCCTCCAGCTCGCTGCTATAAAACAGGGCAAGTGCTTTCCAACCCAAGAGCAATGGGCCAGTGACCAACGGGCATTGTGGATGGCATTCCTGGGAGAGCGGCCCCAGGAGCAATGGGTGACTGAGTTGAACAGGCTGGTCCAGCAGGAGATAGAGCTGGACAGCCATTATCGGGCTCTGCAATGGCACGCAGAGCAGGGATATTTAGGGGAGACAACAGAATGCTCTCCAGAGGGATATGACTTTGGCGGCCCTGGATTGCTGTGGGAGAGCCTTACAGATCGTTTTGTGTTTGGCGATGAAGGGGAACCTGCCCTTGAGGACCTGCGAGAATATAGAGAGGCTATGCTCGGTTTTGCAGGGGTCTCAGAGCTCAAACCTGATCTGGACCATTTGCTAAGGAAGGAAGAGCATCTGGAAAGGGCATACAGGAAACTGCTAGAACACGTTCAGCAGTATGCCAGAGAATCGGCAGTGGAAAATCCGGAGATTGCCGTCCCCAAACCTGAAGTGCTGACAACAGGGCAGAGCTCTGCTAACCTCTGCCAAGCAATGATAGCATCTTCTGGGTTCCATGGACAGGAGATGGTGAACCTATATCCCCAGACATCAGTTGCAGAGACATGGGATTTGATAGACTTTTCTGCTGAGGAAGAACAACCTGATGAGCCTCCAGCAGAAGAGCTGCTATCAGGGCCAACGTTCACTGTGCTCTGCCCAGCACCAACAGTGGCTTCGGCCTTTTTGAGAGAAGAGGTAGTCGGCCTTTCTCCCACAACACTGACAGGGACATGTGATTTTCTGCCAGCAGCATCTATGGAGTTACAACAAACTTCTTCAGCTGAAGATCTGGTAACGGAACAGAGGGACCAAGACCTCTGCCCCACACTTTTAGCAATTCCAGAGACTGGGGATTTAATAGACATTTCTGTAGAGGAGGAACCACCTAGCAAACCCCCAGCAGAAATGCTGGCAACTGGACAGAGGGTCCAAGACCTCTGCCCCACACCTCTGGCAGTTTCGGAGGCTCAGGGAGAGAAGGTGGCAATCACTTCCCAGCAGCAGATACAGGGGGAGAAGGGAGAGGAGGTGTGTGTTGTCCCTCCCCAACAGTTGGCCAGGGTGGAGGAAGCGGACTTTTCTCCCAAGCAAAGATCTGTGCACCTGGGAGACAGAACCATAGACATGTCGTCCCAGCAGCCAGATGAGGGAATGGAAAAGGAAGCAACCGGCTCACCTCCCCAATGGCAGCTACACAGTTTGGGAGTGGAAGAAGCCAGCCTCCTGCCCCAACGGTTAGCCCGAGTGGAGGATGCGGAGTCCCCAGCAGAAGTGCTGGCAACAGGGCAGAGTGCTACCAACCTCTGCCCAGCACCGGCAACAACTGTGGAGTTCCAGGGAGCCGGGGCAGTCGGCCCCTCGCTCCAGCGACAAGCTGATGTAGTGGAGATGCTTCTCCCAGCTGAATCACTGGCAACAGGGCAGAGCACTGCTGGCCTCTGCCTAGCACCTACAGTTTCTTCTCAGCTTCAGGGAACTGGGACAGTGGGCCCCTCTGCCCAGCAACAGGCCAAGCCATGGAATGGTAAACACCACCCAGATAAAGCACTGACAGACGGACAGAGAGTCAATGACCTCTGCCTCACACCTACTGAGGTCAACTATTCCTTCCAACCAAGAAAGGAGATCATGCGGACAGACTTTGTGAGTTCAATCTGCCTGACTAACGCATGTCCAGACCAGGTTATACTGTTGGGACTCATACTGTGAGAAGATGCTAATGTCATCAACTCCACTCACCTGTCTGATGTCAGCTATAATGTGTTTAATGTAAATGAGTTTAGTCTGGCTTACCACAGGTTCTAAGGGTATTCAACTCATTGTTGTTTGTTCTAATTAACCCTGTGTTGATGTTTATGGTAATGTGTGTTGAATAGTCAATGAGCTAGGAGACGTAGTCACTTAGTCACTAGCTCATATTAATTAGGTTACAGTTGTATTGTTAGAGGAGGTTCCAACAGCATATAAAGTCTTGTAATTTTGATTCTAAATAAATTAGTCCATGTTAGCAACAAGCAAGTGTCGCCTTGTTTTGTGCTCAGAAAGATTGGAATATCTGATATCTGTATACAGACTACAAGGAAGTGGTATACTTACGGAAGCACTCAAGTGGAGTGTGGGACGTTCCGTGACAGTAAGTAAAAAAATAAAAAATTTCCAAATGTTTTTTTTATTTTTTTTTAGGCACAGTCATGAATTTTTTTTTTTAGGGTGGAACACCACTTTAAAGTGGAATTCCAGCCTATGTCTATGTCCCCCCCCCTCCTGCTACCTATCCTGTTTCTAGTTTCTGTTAATGAGCAGCAGCTGCAGGGAAGAGGAGGGAGCTCTCAACACCTGGGAATTTCGGGATCTGTGATGTCATCCTTAGGTTTTCATGTCCCAGCCATTGTTGGTGCTCCCTCCTCTCCGCTGCAGCAGCCACTGCTGATCATGTGACCAGAGTGAACTAAAAATAGGGAAGTGTGTAGATCTTTCCTACTCAGGGTAGGCAGCAGGAGGTGGGGGGGTCAGGACATTTTTAAACATAGTGTAAGGCAGGAATTATATCTTCTATTCAATGTATGGACACCTTTGTTCCTCAGTGTCATTTGACCAGTCCGGTGACATCACAGGTCCTCCTCAGGCGGTAGGTAGTGAAGGCACTGAAAGGCACTCAGGTGACCCCTATCAGGTTATATTTCTGTCTCCCCCTTGGGTGATTTCTCATAACTTCCTATGCTGGGGAAGGAACAGGAAATGACTAAAGCGAAGAGAATTCCCATCTTAGAAATGTGTCCCCATTGGATGATTCCCCCTCCGGTGACGGCTGTACAATTTGTGATTTTCCTTCAGTTTCTGTCTCTGGATAAAGGTCACCAGAACCTAAAGAGTGACTCTCCCTAGCCGGGACACAGACAGTAATAAAATCTGGACAGAGGGTCTAACCCACCAAAAAAGGTTTGCTTTTACATATACTTTAATACTTGATTTTGGGGCTTCTGGTAATGCAGTGAAGAGAATCCCAATCCAAGAATGACAAGAATGTCCAGGAATGAAAACTTTGTTCCCAAATATGAATGAGATGATGGACACAAAGGAAATCACACAATGAGGAAAAAGTATAAAACATTTTATTGCTGTATGGGTGTGTCCTCCTAGAGTTTTCCAGCATGAAGGATATAAAATTACAGCAATTTATCCAGAGAGTGGTAATATAACCACATCCAATGCTAAGTTCACACAGTGTCTTCCTCCCCTCTGAAAAATGATCCATGGTGGACTGTTTATCAGAGGGTGGTAGATCAGTAGCTACCAGTTAATGGAAGAGGTGATGCTGACGCCTCCTGAATGCCTGTATGTTTTTGTTTTTTTCCACATGTTGGTTTGGTATGAAACGCCGCAACCGAGAGCCAAGCATCTGGTGGTGATGCAGTCCCATTGACTTCAGTGGGCAAGTCTGACATGTGCTGCAACCGGAGTTAAATTTTCCAGACTTGTGCAACCCAATCCAGCTGCCTTGCAATGGTGGCCCATCCATACAGGACGCAGCCCCCTTAATCTACATGCAGGGCACCGAACGCATGGATTTTAATTTTTTATTTTTGTGCAGCATGCGATTAGAGCCAGAGGCTCGAATTGGTTTAAAAAAAGGGTGGGCTCGGGGCACTGTGCCCTGAGCCCACCAAGTTGTGTGACAGTAGCAAATTAATATTCGCTATTGGCTTCCGGATTCTCCTCCCAGCCAATCAGAATGGGGGTCCTGAGACCTGCTTTTCTCTCTTTCTCCCCCCCAAAAAAAAATTGAACACCAGCTGCCACTGCTTGCTAGGCTTTATTTGGACGGTTGGGGGGCAGTAAAACCATTTTTACCTCCTGTGTGCCCAAGGCCTTAGGAATACAACACCAATATAGATAATACAATGCTGATATGTCTGGAAAATGATACATTTGTGTAAAGAAACCAATTCAAAGTATTTACAAAATGTTACACTTCTGGTCATGGTGTTAAGGCAGAATGTTCTTGTTGTGCTCCAATGTTATCTGATCCGAGTGTCACAGGGACCATACATCGGCTGATACTCCTAGGTGACCCAAAGTCCTTCCATGGAATTAGACAGGTGCACTTTACATCATCCATATCTCATTATTGCACATATTCCATCTAGTAAATGCTTTATTGCATTAGCCCCTGAGATCGAGCAACTATGAGAACCCTGAGATGATGATTGGGAAACCCCGTACATACAGACATTACAGATTATGCCATCAAAATGCATATGGAGAGGTTTTCTGTAGAAGTTTTGGAATGGAAAGGTTGAGGACATTTGTGCATTTTTTTTCCCAGCAAATGTTGAACACCGTGAGGCCCATTTATATGAAGATTGAGTTTTTTGTCTTGTCAAGCTCCATGTGCATTAGTTGTGTGCAAAATAGAATGTTATTAGGCTATATTGGCTGTAGGTCAAATTTTCTTCATACATCCACAATAGAGTGAACCGGAAAAACACTGCATTATGGCCACGAGATGGAGCTGATGTTCATTGGATATTTATTATGATTGTCAGCTCCATCTATAGGCCATAATGCGGTATTTTCCCATTCACTCTTTGAAGAACATTAAAACTGGAGAAAAAAATAGGCTAATAACATAACATTTTGCCCTGAACGGCACAGAACAAATGTACAAACAGCTTTACAGAATATATAGCGCAGCATTTTTTATAAATACTCTCCTATTTGCATTTTTTTCACCAAATTTAAGGTAAAAAGAAATACTAATGTGTGTGTGGGGGGGGGGGTTAGAGAATGAACCCAATATGTTTATGACCAGGACATGCCCACATTTGGTGATTTTCAATTATTTTAGAGTTCTGGTGGATAAACCAGTGGAAGGTTTATAAAATGAGAGCTTGAAAAAGTGCCCATTTATCTTTTCGATCCTCAACAATACCATCATCTCTGTATTCATCATTCACATATCTTATGTCTCTAATATATACTGGGACAGGGATTGCTGAAACACATCAATACCACATTTCTTAACCGCTTCCTTTTCAAGAAAAAAAAAGTCACATTCTGGTGTATATAATAATCTTAATATTCACTAAGGGGTCAATATATTAATCTCGTATGTTTATTGCCACTAGATGGCACTTACAATGTGGTATTTTTCCTGATTGATAGTACAGAACACAAATGGGCACGTCCAGTGCATATGTAAACAATTGCGCAAGCCATGCTAGGTATCACTAAGAACATCAAAGTGAAAGCAATAATTATACATCCCTTATTTACAATGGACTCTAAACTGATGAGCTGTAAAGGCATTTAAAGCGCCACCTATTGATAATTTGGGGTAATGTCATTTTTTTGTCGTTTTGCAGGAGCACACAGTTTTCAGGCTTGGCATATTTGTTATCTACTTATGCGCAACCTTTTTTCCTTGTTAAAAAAAAATAATCAGGGATTACATTGGGTTTTGTATCTTTCCTGAAAATATAGATTTGATAAACAGTTTGGCAAATATTGTGCAACATAAACAATTTCAAAGACTGTTTTTTTATTCTACGTGGCCTATACATTCAGAATATATAATATACTGGGGGGTCTAAATAATTTGTCTAGCCAGAAATTCACATTTTAATAGGAGTGCGAAAAATGAAACAATTGTTCCAGAGCAGAAGGGGGTTAACACAAAAAATCTGCCCTCAAACCCAACTACAGCTGCCGTGCAAGCAAAATAAATGGTATAACCAATCAGTGGGGGAGATTTACTAAAACTGGAGAGTGCAAAATCTGGTGCAGCTGTGCATAGAAACCAACCAGCTTCTAACTTCAGCTTCTTCAATTAAAGTGACACTAAAGGTTCCCATTTTTTTTTTTTTTTAAATAACAAACATGTTAGGCCCCTTTCACATGATCGGACCGTTCAGGTCTGCCTGTCAGTTTTGAAGGCGGACCTGAACGGGCGCTCCATGTTAGCCTATGGAGCGACGGATGTCAGCGGAGACATGTCCACTGACATCCGATCCGCTAAAAGCAGACGGATGGCCCTACGTCCGGATCCGTCGCTATTGGATCGGGTGAGATCTGATGAAAACGGACACGCTGTCCGTTTTCATCCGATCCCTCCATAGGCAGCAGCGGCACCTGACAAGCCCCTCCCCGCTCTGTGAGCAGAGAGGGACCTGTCATCCGCTGGCTCAGTGGAGATCAATGGAGAGATCTCCCGCTGAGCCGGCGCACCGAGGCGGACTCTGTGGAAGTGGAGTCCGCCTCGTGTGAATGAGGCCTTATACTTGCCTGCACTGTGCAGCTCCTTTTGCACAGAGTGACCCCGATTGTCCTCTTCTGGGGTCCCACAGCGGCTCTCGCGGATCCTCCCCGCATTAGATAACCCCCTCTGGGAAGCTCTCTCCTGAAGGGGTTACCTTGCGGGCGCGCTCTTGTGTCATACACTCTGTGTCCATAGCCGCCGAGTGTATGACTCGGCCTTGCGTCATTGGATTTGATTGACAGCAGCGGGAGCAAATGGCTGCGCTGCTATCAATCTATCCAATCAAAGCCGGGACTCCAAGGAGAGAAGGATAGTGGGAACGCGCCCATGAAAATTTGGGGCTCAGGTAAGTAAAATGGGGGGGCTGGGGGGCCGGACACTGCAAGGTGAAAAAACATGATGGTTTACAACCCCTTTAAGCTTTGGCAATAAAAAATTAAAAAAATAAGACTTTAACCACTTCGCGCCCGTGCTACAGCCGAAAGACGGCTGCAGCGCGGACGCTATCTGCCGCGTTGCGCGCTCCTGCGTTGCGCGCTCCTGCGGGCGCGCATCGGGGAAGTTTTGTACTGCCCGTGTCCCTTGGACACAACCAGTCACAGATCGCTGAAAATGGCCAATCATAGCGTCCGTTTTCAGCGCGATCGCTCTGCCAATGAGAGATGATCTTAAATGTAAACATATGAGATCATCTCTCATTGCCGGCTCTCCCTCCTCACACAGAGACAGCGTGTGAGGAGGGAGAGCGATCTGTGTCTAAAAAGAGAGAGTTACTGTGAGTAAAACACACATACACCGTGCCAACACACATATCAATGCCATCTGCCAGTGCTATCTGCCAGTGCCATCTGTCAGTGCCATCTGCCAGTGCCACCTGCCGTCAGTTCCACCTGCCGTCAGTTCCACCTGCCATCAGTTACACCTGTCAGTGCTACCTGTCAGTGCAACCTGTCAATACAATCTGTCAGTACCACCCGTCAGTGCCACATGCCATCTGTTATCAGTGTCACCAGTGCCACGTATCAGTGTCATCAGTGTCACGTAAGTGTCACGTGTCATCAGTGCCACATAAGAGTGCCAGCTATCATCAGTGTCAGTTGTCATCAGTGCCTTCTGTCATCACCAACAATGGCTAGAAGATTATATTCAGCTGAGGAGGCCTACAGTATTCTTCCGGGCGACGAGAGCAATGGGGAGCTCTCCGCTTCGGATTCCTTCTCATTTTACGACTCTGAGTCTGACGTGGACTACGAGCCTGTCCTAACCAGTGGTACACTGACAGCCTCAGAGGAGGAGGAAGAGAGTCCGCCTGCCAGACAAAGGCGTACTGGTGAGGAGGCAGTGCCATCCATCAGCACCGCAGTGCCATCCACCAGCACCGCAGTACCTCGGCAAAGGCCACGTACCAGTGGGGTGTCACCTCAGGCCCAAAGGGTTAGGTCCCATGCCAGCCTTCCCTATTCCCTTCAAAACCCCTTGTGGCTGCCACCTAATTCAGGAGAAGCTAACGTTCCCCCTTTCACTGCCCAGCCAGGAGTCCAGGTGGACACAGAAAATTTTTCCCCGATAGACTTTTTCCACCTTATTTTTACTGAGGACATGCTTGCATCTATTGTTGCCCAGTGCAACCTATATGCCCAACAATTTATTGCAAGTAACCCAACGTCCTCTTATGCCTGTCCCTACGAATAGAGAGCCCTAACAGTGGAGGAGTTTAAAATTTTTTTGGGCCCCACGTTCTGTATGGGACTAAACAGAAAAAATGAAATACGTTCGTATTGGTCTACCCTCCCCATCTACCACATGCCCATCTTTTCCTCAATAATGCCCAGGACCAGATATCTCATGATTATGAGATTCCTGCACTATAACGACAATACCTAGTGCCCTCCCCGAAATCACCCAAATTTTGACAAGCTTTTTAAAATTCGGCCCCTAATAAATTATTTTTCAGAAATCTTCCCCCAGTTGTTTACCCCAGGCCAACACATATGTGTGGATGAGTCCCTTATCAAATTTTCTGGCAGGCTGGGCTTAAAACAATTTATTCTCACCAAAAGGGCCCGCTATGGGGTGAAGATGTACAAATTGTGCGATCGTGCTACAGGGTATACCTATGCCTTCATGGTATACGAAGGGAAGGACACCCAGCTACATCCCCCAAATTGCCCAGAATATATTGGATCGAGTGGGAAAGTTGTTTGGGAACTCATAAACCCACTCCTGGAGAAAGGCTACCATCTATATATGGGCAATTTTTATTCTAGTTTGCCCCTGTTCCGAAACCTTCATAGAAAGAAGACTCCAGCATGCGGCACCGTAAGGACGAATCGGCGAGCTTACGGAATGAGGAAGTTCTGGCTGTGAAGTGGAGGGACAGAAGGGACGTCTACATGCTTTCTTCAATCCACAACAACACATTTGTTGAGATCACCAGGAGGAATGGCCCAATTCAAAAGCCGACGTGTATCTATGAATACAACATGTATATGGGGGGTGTCGACTTCAACGACCAGATGCTCGAGCCCTACCTTTCCACCAGAAGAACATACCAGTGGTATAAAAAAGTTTCAATTTATTTATTTAATTTGGCCATTTACAACACCTATGTAATTTATCGCAACTCCACCGACAGACCCAAACCCTTCCTTGGCTACCAGGAGGAAATCACCACTGCCCTTATATACCCAAACGGCCCACCAGAAAACATTAGATCCAATGTAATTAGTAGACTCTCTGAACGCCACTTTCCTGATAAAATCCCTCCCAGACCAACAGGCCAAAAATGTAAAAAAAATGCCGGGTGTGCTCCAAACGAGGGGTGAGAAGAGACACCACTTATCATTGTCCCCAATGTCCTTCCCAACCAGACCTCTGCATAGTTGACTGTTTCCGCTGTTACCATACTTCACTAAATTATTAGTGAAGTATGGTAAACATAACCCTCACTTCCTGCCTTCACACACCTTCACAACCCTTATGCCTCTGCTTGATCTGTAACTGACCCTGGCTTGTTATTCGACCATGCTTCTGCCTACCGATTCTGTTTATATCTCTGCCTGATCTGTAACTGACCCTGGACTGTTATTGGACCACGCTTCTGCCTACCAATTCTGTACATACCTCTGCCTGATCTGGAACCGACCCTGGACTGTTTGACCATGCCTCTTGCCTGCCTCTTAGACTGATCTTGTACCCTGCCAGTGGACTAGTGGGATTCAGAACACAGGGGTCTCACATATGTGAGGGGCTCCAGAATTGTTTTTCTGGATGAAGAAAACAATTTCATTTGTTTTCTCATTCCTAGATTAGGGTCTGGAGACTCAGAGGCTTCAAAGAAATTTGGGTGGGAGAAGCCTCTACCCCTGTCCCCATTCTGTCCTGAACGAGGCACTACTTCTACCTGCTGCCTGTAGGACCTATGCCATCATGCCTCTGCCTGTCGCATGAACTGACCACACCACATGGACCTGCCTACTACCAGGACCAATATATTGGCACTGCTGACAATCTCTGCCTGCACTGACCCTGGACTGTATATGGACAGTATCCCTGCCTGCTGCCTGTATTGACTATTCCTGCCTGTTGCCTGGAAAATTAAGTTTGCTTTTGCTGACCAAGTCCCTGTCTGCTGCCTGGACCAGTGCTATCCTCCTGTGTACAACTGCGCTACTACAACCACAGGTAATCTTTTGTTTACTCTTTGCTCAGCATAATGTATTTTGGGGTGTAATTCTTGGTATGTGAATGCTATGTGTCCCTAGAACACCTGATGGTGTTCCTTGCATGTTGGGCCTCTGTATGTGGCCAGGCTGTGTAAAAGTCTCACACATGTGGTATTGCCGTACTCAGAAGGAGTAGCAGAATGTATTTTGGGGTGTCATTTTTGCTATGTACATGCTATGTGTTGGAAATATCTTACAAATGCACAACTTTGCGTAAAAAAAATGCGTTTTCTTTTTTTTCCCACATTTTCCAAAAACTTTTGGAAAAAAATGAACTGTTTAAAAGACTCATTATGCCTCATAGATTATACGTTGGGGTGTTAGCTTGCCAAAATGGGGTCACTTTGTGGGCGTTTCCATTGTCCTGGTGCTCCAGGGCCTTCACAAGTGTAATAGGTGGTTGAGAAATGAGATGTGTAATTTATGCTCCTAGAACGCCTGATGGTGCTATTTCAATATTGGGCCTCTGTATGTGGCTAGGCTGTGTAAAAGTCTCACACATTTGGTATTGCCGTACTCAGGAGGAGTAGCAGAATGTATTTTGGGGAGTCATTTGTGGTATACACATGCCATGTGAGAGAAATAACCTATTACAATGACAATTTTGTGGAAAAAAAAAATCTTCATTTTGCAAAGAATTGTGGGAAAAAAATGACAACATCAAAAACCTCACAATGCATCTTACTAAATACCTTGGAATGTCTACTTTCAAAAAAGGGGTCATTTGGGGGGGTATTTGTACTTTCCTGGCTTGTTCGGGTCGCAAGAAATGAAATAGGCCACCAGTACATCAGGTGTGATCAATTTTTTATGATTTGCACCACAGCTTGTTGACTTTCTAACTTTCACACTGATCCAAATAATATACACTAATTTGGGTTATTTTTACCAAAGATATGTAGCAGTATAAATTGTGGCCAAAATTTCTGAAGAAAAATTAATAATTTGCAAAATTTTATCACATAAACTAAGAAAAATGCGTTTTTTTTCAAAATTTTCTGTCTTTTTTTCATTTATAGCGCAAAAAATAAAAAACCCAGAGGTGATCAAATACCACCAAAAGAAAGCTCTATTTGTGGGAAAAAAATGATAAAAATTTCATTTGGGTACAGTGTTGTATGACCGCGCAATTGTCATTCAAAGTGCGACAGTGCTGAAAGCTGGTCTGGGCAGGAGGGGGGTTTAAGTGCCCAGTAAGCAAGTGGTTAAGCTGATTGGTTTCTATGCAGATCTGTACCAGATTTTTCACTCTCTAGTTTTAGTAAATCAACCCAAATGTGTCTTATAAAGTGCAGCAATAAAAAAAAACGAATACTAACAATACTACCATAAAGCGCAAAACAGGTCAAAAATAATTCACCAGTTTACAATAATGTGCAAATAAAGTGCCACAGACAAATCCTAAAGTGCAACATTGACCCAAATCGATTCAGAGAATGCAAAACAATCGATACCATTCATAAATTTACAATATATGCTAATATTATTAACAATATTTTTAATAATATTTACAATTCCTTAGTGCAAACTGCGATAGTAAAGTGCAAAAAGTGCTTCTTCCGCAAAGCGCCGTCATGAATGAATAAATTGCCTATCCCTTCCAATATCCTCTAAGGCTGGGTTCACACTTGTGAGGGTTCTGTGTGCTGCGTTTCCATGGGCAAAGCAATCCGATCTTTCAAATGGGTTGCTGTACCTGTGGGAAATGCAGGGAAAAAAAGTCCTTGAACTTTTAAACGTGCCGCATTTTCACAAGCGCACAAGGGGGATGGGCATTAAAGAGTAACTCCACTTTTGTTGAGAAATAAAATCCCCATGTGAGCAATCTATGTACATTCCAGATTCCTACCTTTTCGTTATTCTGAAGAAATAGCTGTTTGTCTGTGTCCATGTGGTAAGTTAATCAAATGGGAGTGTCTTTAAATACTTCAGCCCTGGACCATTTGGCTGGCCAAAGACCAGAGCACTTTTTGCGATTCGGCACTGCGTCGCTTTAACTGACAATTGCACGGTCGTGAGACGTTGCACCCAAACAAAATTGACGTCCTTTTTTCCCCACAAATAGAGCTTTCTTTTGGTAGTATTTGATCACCTCTGCGGTTTTTATTTTTTGCGCTTTAAACTAAAAAATAGCGTCAATTTTGAAAAAAAAGCAAATATTTTTTACTTTTTGCTATAATAAATACCCCCAAAAAACATTTTTTTCCTTTAGTTTAGGCCGATACGCATTCCTCCTACATATTTTTGGTAAAAAAAAAAATCGCAAAAAGCGTTTATTGATTAGTTTGCACAAAAGTTATAGTGTCTACAAAATAGGGGATAGTTTTATGGCATTTTTATTAATAATTTTTTTTCTTTTACTAGTAATGTCGTCGATCTGCAATTTTTTTTTTTTATATATTTTTTTTATTGGGACTGCGACATTATGGCGGACACATCGGACACTTTTGACACATTTTTGGGACCATTGGCATTAATACAGTGATCAATGCTATAAAATTGCATTGATTACTGTAAAAATGTCACTGGCAGTGAAGGGGTTAACCAGAAGGGGGCACTGTAGGGGTTAAGTGTGTCCTAGTGATGTGTTCTAACTGTGGGGGGGGGGAGGGGCTATGTTTGACATGACAGTGATCGATCCCAATTACAGGGAGCTGTGATCAGTGTCACTAGGCAGAACGGGGAAATGCTGATGTAAACAAGCGTCCTCTCCGTGAGATGATTGCGGGTATCCCCACGGACATCGAGCCTGCAGGACCCGTAATCACACTCACGGAGCTCACGGTGGGTGCGCACGCCCACTAGCCGCGTCTTAAAGGGCAATGTACAGGTACGTTAATATGCCTGTACGTACCATTCTGCTGACGTATATTGGCGTGAGCCGGTCAGCAAGCGGTAATTATCAATCGCTGCACTTGCAGGGACCTATGTAGGAAAGTGGCAGGGTCTGCATTCCTTTGGAGGTGATTTCCCTTTGGAGGTTTCTCACCAAAAATTATGTTTTTGTTGCAGGCGATGCCAAAAATCTGACTTGTATCTTAGTACAGACTTCTGGGAAAATCAGTGAGCCAATCACACAAGCAGGAAATTACATATTTGGTGAGCAATATGACTTGTGTAGCAACTGTATATGCTATATTACCTTTTTTTTTTTTGCTATTTTTTCTTATGAAATTGGAGCTACCCTGTAAGAATAATTGTGCATCTGCAAAAGAGCAATGTGTGTTGTCTGCGGATCAGGAACATGTGTGATTATGCACTTGTTCCTGACCCACACAAGTGTGAATCTAGCCATACTCACCTCAAGGACTTGACTCTATAAATCAACGGTCAAGTCTACAATAGTCTGCCACACGCGGTCCTTCTCTCCACAACTCATCTGCCAATAATCCCTCTAAATTCACCATTAAAACACATTCCATATCATAAACCCATCAAATTTATACAAATATAGCATGAAGATAGCTCACTCACGAGACAGGTGCCTGTAACAGCCCCAGAACATGCGCTGTCACCCTGCTCCCTGTCTAGGCTCTGCAACAGTGAAACTTCCTGGTGTGTGTGATGACAGCACTGTGTCCCCGCCCACTCAGCATTTCATCAGAAGTGGCTTCATCAGGACTGCACAAACTAATGTGCACTTCAACATAATTGTGCACAGTGATTAATTATTTTTCACTTGTTTTGCTCTGCATAGTAGTTTGAGTATTTGGTAGTGGCCATTGTTTTTTTTGTTTTTTTTAAATAGGCGCAGTGCATATAAATCCCACACACAAATTTTTACCCAGCACGCTCTTAAGAATAGGGAGACTGTGTAAGATCAGGCAGCTGACAGAGCAGCAACTATTCAATTTTAAGAGGTCTATTTACAAATGAACAAAAAAAAAAGGCTAGGCAAATTATAGTGGATATTCATGGTGGCTGGATGAAAGTTTGTGCCATTCATGCAACAATTCTTTTTTTTTTTTTTTTTTAATAGACTCATATATGACCTCTGATACCTTAAGCTTACTTATGACTCGATCTTTTTAAAAGGTTCTCTTTAAAACTGAACTCTAGCCAAATTGGCATTTTGGAGTGGGATTTTTTTTTTTAAACACAGCTATAAAAAGTTGTGGGGGTGGTTTAATGCCTCTTGTATCTGTGTTGGGCTAATTTCCCTCACTTCTGGCATAGTTACTGGAACGGGAAGTGAAAGTGAATCCCCCCCAACAGGTACACAAACATTTACAATCTGAATGAGGCTCTAACCCTTCCCCACTTGGCTCTGCACTAAATAAAAATGTTTTAGCTGGGGTTCCACTTCATAGTTTCCTTGAAACACCAACATCATATGTACAATCACATAATATAAAAAGTAGATAAAATAAGTTATCAGTTCATATCCTCCAAAAGTCTACCCCACATGGACAGGAATAGGCATCCACATGGGGTGGGGGTATCCATTCCTCTAGTTGAGTTTGTTGAGCCTAGATCCATCCTCTGCTCCAGAAAGAGATCTCTTCTCATTCATGATGTGGACTAATTCTAGATTGGTGGTCTTCAATGATCTCATAAATATGGGTGGATGTGGATTCATTGTGGATGGGTTGACAACACCAACCTCCATAATACTCAGGAGGATCGGTGGATGTGGAAACATTTTGCATGGGTTGTGAACACCCAGCCTCCATTAAACTGAGGAAGATCTTCAGTAATCTCATGGGTGGATGGGTTGCCAATATCCAACCTCTATGATACTCCAAGGAATATCTTCAGGTGTCCCATGGGTAGATGTGGATGGGTTGCGAAAACCCAACCTCCTGGGTACTCAGAGGAAGATCGTCAGGGATCTTCTGGGTAAAAACAAGGAAAAGGGGCGCCAATGTGGGACTGAAGTATAGATCTCAGATACATCTTATGACACACAACGGAGCGGAGGACTACAAGTGGCAGCAGGTCCAATTGCACTGGCGTCACCTCTCATGGGCTGAAGATGAGCTGCACTGAGCCAATAGTAGTCTGTGAGCGCACCACGAACAGGAGAGCAAAAAAGCCGTCTGGAGTGGTGTGGGTTCCAAGGAGGAAGGAAGTGAGGACGTCTAGCCTGGTGCTTCTAGTGTGAGGCGGAATGTCCTAGCATATCGTCCGGCATCCGTGATGGAGATGAGAGCACGGCCGTGTAGTCGGAGCCAGAACGAGGCTTGGAACGCAAACACTGTGGCGCCGAGCTGTGACGTCACTCCTGTGCGACGCGTTTCCGAGATAGCTCGCTATCGATGGAGGAGATAGCGGCACTCCTTTGTCAAGCATAGGGCAGGGATCTAAAACAGGGATATTATATAGTCCATGGGGGGAGGGGCCTTAACGGGGAACATTCAATGCAAATTATAAACATTATAAAGAAATAGTGAGAATTAAAATAATGGACATCAAATGGACATATGGTAAAAAATATATATATATGGAAAACATAAGAATTTGTATTATATTGAAGAAAATGATATTGGGAAACGAACTGCATGATACTGTGAGGCTATAAAGTAATGAATATAACAAATCATAAGGAAGAAAGGGAAAGGGAAAGAAAAAAGGGCAGAAATTTCTGCATACGTACTAAATTAGACTCAGGAGCATATGGGCCCTGAAACAGAGAAATATATAAAATGTCAAATGGGAGATGCAGGATGAGAAGGCTGCAGATAATAAGACGGGAATAAATTAAATTCAATTAAAGGGAACCTCCCTAACTAGAGGGTGAATGAACATAAACAGTATTATGAGATAATTAATTGATAAATAAATAATGGTAAATGATATATATGTATTCTAAAATCCAGACATATCAAGATGGTGAAAGTAAAAATAAAACTAAACTAGAGAAAAAAATGATGATAAGCCTAAATATTAGGTGAAAAAACTGATGTGGAATATATCGGTATTATTGTGGTCCATAACTGAAAAGTGGGTTGACATTAGTAGTGGCTCAGAAATGGTGATAGGACCACACACAATGTCAACATATAAAGTTAGCACAATCCGTCGAACAAAATATAGGTGTATGATCTCCAGAAAGAATGATGATAATGGATTAAAATATAATATGTGCATAAAACACACTAGCGTCTATATAAAATAAAATAAATATGTGAAGGGATATCTGGTCTTAAAAACACTAATTATAAGATATTTGGCAAAATAGTAAAGATTTTTTTAGGAAATATTATTATAAAACAGTGGAAATTTCTATACTCTCGTTGAGGCCACCAGGCGAAAGAACGTCGAGAGTATAGATCCAAAAAGTTTCCCTGGCACAAAGCTTATTAAAACGTTCTGCTGCAGTAAAACATTCTGGAATTTGTTCGATGACCCACACACAGAGACCAGTGGTGGATTTTTTATGGAATTCTGCATAATGTCGCGGGACACTATGCATGTCCTTCCCTCCCTCTATGAGTCGGCGATGTTGTACGAATCGCTGTCTCAAGGGGCAGATGGTTCAGCCCACGTAAATGAGACCGCAAGGGCAGGTAAGGGCATACACCACAAAATTGGAAGAACAGTTATAAAAATGATCCAGCTGATACGTTTTGCCCTTACAAAAAAAGGATTTCTGTCCATATGTAATATAGGGACAGGTTTTGCACAGCACCTTTTTGCATTGAAACATGCCAACTAGAGGTATTAAAGTGATGGAGTGGTTAGTGAACTGACTGGATGGCAAAGTTGGTAGTTTGCTGGGAGCAATTTTATTCTTTAAATTAGGGGCTTTACGGTATGTGACTCTTGGTTTGGTGGGAATGATAGTATTCAGAAGGGGGTCCTGTAATAGAATATCCCAGTGTTTACTCATTATTTTTTCCATTTTCCTATATTGAAAATGGAAGGTGGTGATGAATCGCATGGAGTGGTCAGTTTCACTTTTCTTGGGTCTCGGAGGTTTGCCTTTAGAGTAATGGGTACATGCTTCATCTACCAAATCATTAGGATAAGATTTATCTGCAAATTTTTTCTTTAGAGAAACACTAGATGCAGCGTAGTCAGTATCAAGGGTACAGTTTTGTCTAAGGCGACAAAACTGCCCTTTCGGTATATTTCTAATCCACTTGGGATAATGGCAACTTTGAAAGTGTAAATAAGAGTTGCCAGCCGTGGGCTTGGTATAATTTCGGGCAATAATATTTCCCTCTCTGTGGCTTAATTCCAGGTCCAAAAAAATTAGAGTCATTGGGTCAAGAACATGAGTAAACGCAAGTCCGTATGGATTACGATTACAGTGTTCTACAAAAAGGGAAATTAAGTCAACAGGGCCATCCCAGATCACGATAATATCGTCGATGTATCGCCCAAAGAAAATGATATTAGCTGAATACGGGTTGTTGTACCAAATGTGATTCTTCTCCCAATAGCCCATGGCCAAGTTGGCATAGGAAGGGGCGAAGTTGGCTCCCATGGCGGTTCCCTGCAGCTGTAAGAAGAAATCGCCATTAAAGTCGAAATAATTGTGACACAGGCAGAAATCTGTGGCTTCCAAAATAAATTTGGCTTGCCTGGCATTTAGCATGGGGTCTTGGGCTAAAAAGAATTCTAGTGCTTGGAGTCCAAATTGGTGTGGAATAGAAGTATATAAGGACGTGACGTCCAACAAGAGCCACGTATAGGTAGATTCCCACCTGTAGGGGGTCAGCAGATCCAACAGATGAGATCCATCTCTAATGAAAGATGGTAGTTGTTGTACTATGGGCTGTAAATATATATCAATATCTTGGCTAAGGCCAGTAGTTACACTGTCCATAGCAGCCACAATCGGCCTGCCAGGGGGGGTTGTGGAATTTTTATGGACCTTTGGCAGATGGTAGAAATACGGTACCTGATAAAAGTTTTTTAGAAGAAATGAAGCTTCCAATTTAGTGATGACTCCACTGGTGAGGGCAGATTGTACCACACGACTGGCTTCGAGAGCAAATTCGGTGGTAGGATCTTTAGATAATTTAGTATACGTGGTCTTATCTGAAAGAAGTCTGTATGCCTCTGCGATATAGTCGTCCCTGTTTTGGACAACTATACCCCCTCCCTTATCTGCTGATTTAACCACAATATCAGTGGCATTGATCAAAGTGTCTAGTGCTTTTGTTTCTGCAACAGTAAGGTTGTGAACATGAGCAGGGATAGTGGAGGAAGACTGGCAGAGTTTTACAAAGTCGGCATAGACGACCCTGTAGAAACTCTCGAGATAGGGTCCTTTGGACTGGGCAGGGTAAAAAACAGATTTGGGTTTTAACGATGAATGTGCTATAGGGGGAGAAGTAGCCAAATGCTGTGTAAGCAGCATAAGCATATCATCTTCCTCTGTATGAGACTCCAACATGTCAATGATGTCGCCATCATACTCAAATACATCTGAAGAGGGATTGGACTGAACACTAGAATTAAGATCAACATTGGCTGTGGTGGGTTTGAGGGATTTGGCTTGGAAGAATCTTTTAAGGGTAAGGGTTACGAATGTACCTATTGAGATCTTTGAACAACAGAAAGGGGTTAGGCTTATTGATGGGGGCAAAATTTAATCCTTTGCTGAGGAGACTGATATCTGCAGTAGAGAGTACTCGAGAGGATAAATTAAAGATCTTTATAGTTTCCGAAACTTCAGTTGATAATTTTCTGGACTTGTTTCGTCCCCCTCTGCAACCTCTCCGGTAAACTTTCTTTTTCCCGGGTTTGTCCGAGGGGGGCTGTGAACTAAAAAAGAACAACCAGTAGATGGGGAAGAGCTAGAGATATTACTGGGATTAATCTGTGGGAGAGGGGGAGACGTATGGGGGAAAACAGAAGAGTGAGTGGTGGAGAGATGAGTGGTATCATTGGGGTCAGATCCAATAGGGTGCTTAGCACTCATTGGATCCTCGGTATTAGTTGGTCGAGTGTCCATTTTCTCAACCTGGGCCATCGTCCGCATGGGCATACGAGATGGAACAGCCGAACCACTGGGCTGAGTCTCGTGAAGTGTAACTGTGGGACCAGTGTCGAGGGTAGGACTGGACACGGGCTTGGGAGCCAGGGTAACGGTGGTGTTATTCCTACTAGTATAGGGAGGTCTGTTGTAGAATCTATTGAGATCAGCCAATAGGTGCAAAGTTTTGGAGTTAGTAGTTTTAATTGGAAGTGGCTTGCGAGTTTTGACTTGGGGTAAAGAGCAATGTCCATTATTGTATGGAATGGACAAACTCATAAGGGGAGGGGGGTAGGGGAGTGTCATGGAGTGAGGGAGTGACTGAGTGTGACTCCGTGTGGGTTTATTGGAAGACAAAAGTGGTGGTTGAGGATGAGAAGCAGGAGAGGGACGTGTGATTTTATTACCATCAGTTGGTAATCTATTTTTATTTTTCCAGTTAAAAACACGGTCAGAATTAAAATCATCCAAATCCCTTTTAAATTTGCCTATCTTAGTCTGGACAACCATATCCTCATCGGATTTAGTATTGTTTTTAAGTATCATCAACCAGGAAAGAGGGACAGTGGTGTTTTGATCCACAATCCCTTGGGCCAAAAGGGTAGCCTCGGATTTGAGGTTTTCAAAAAGGTGTAGTCTATGTTCCATGAGAATTTCCATCCATTTGGACGTGCAGAATTCGGATATGGTTTCCCATTCCTTGGTGTGGGTAGCATTTAAAAAGGGACCTAGTCCTTAGTTATTCTTAGGCCTCTGGGAGAAATTTTGGTGGATATATATTTCTCCAAAAAGAATCTATCCCACCATTGTTGGTTAAGATGTTTAATGATCCTTTCCAAATGTTTAAATTTCCCACATAATGAGTATCTAGTAGAGCCTGTGAGTTTGGTATCAGCAGAAAAGATATGGCTAGGTACCAGGGTGTATAATTCCTCTAAAATACCATACCTATGTGTGTCTATGTCCATAAGAAAATCCATACTAAAGGGGTATTAAAATATCATGAGAAATGGTAAAAAAATGGTAAAAAAGGGGGGGAAAGAGGGGGGGGGGAAGGGGGAAAAAGGAAAAGGAAAGGGGGAAAAAAAGGAAAGGGGGGGGGAGGAAAAAATGGGGACAAATGGAAGGATGAAAAGTGCACTAAAAGGTCACTTAGACAATGTACAAATCATAACCGATATACTTCATCTAAAGTGACAATGCAGATGCAGTAAGTCTAGAGGTATAGGCTGAAACAAGGAACCAATTGTTGAATTAAAAAAGAATAGGTGACAAATACAATATTTATAAAACAGGCAGTATAAATGCGATACAAGTATGCAGCACAAAAAGGCTATTTAAAACACAATAAAACAAGTAAAAGAAGGCGCAATACCATATACCTTATATACCGTTGCCTATGCACATAAGGGCAGGGTCCATACAAGCATATATAAACTATATATATGGGTATAGTAAAAGTCATTCAAGGCAGCCACCGAAAGGAACCAAAGCCAGGTCCAATGTGCTAAGGAAAAAACAAGGAAAAGGGGCGCCAATGTGGGACTGAAGTGTAGATCTCAGATACATCTTATGACACACAACGGAGCGGAGGACTACAAGTGGCAGCAGGTCCAATTGCACTGGCGTCACCTCTCATGGGCTGAAGATGAGCTGCGCTGAGCCAATAGTAGTCTGTGAGCGCACCACGAACAGGAGAGCAAAAAAGCCGTCTGGAGTGGTGTGGGTTCCAAGGAGGAAGGAAGTGAGGACGTCTAGCCTGGTGCTTCTAGTGTGAGGCGGAATGTCCTAGCATATCGTCCGGCATCCGTGATGGAGATGAGAGCACGGCCGTGTAGTCGGAGCCAGAAGGAGGCTTGGAACGCAAACACTGTGGCGCCGAGCTGTGACGTCACTCCTGTGCGACGCGTTTCCGAGATAGCTCGCTATTGATGGAGGAGATAGCGGCACTCCTTTGTCAAGCAAAGGGCAGGGATCTAAAACAGGGATATTATATAGTCCATGGGGGGGAGGGGCCTTAACGGGGAACATTCAATGCAAATTATAAACATTATAAAGAAATAGTGAGAATTAAAATAATGGACATCAAATGGACATATGGTAAAAAATATATATATATGGAAAAACATAAGAATTTGTATTATATTGAAGAAAATGATATTGGGAAACGAACTGCATGATATTGTGAGGCTATAAAGTAATGAATATAACAAATCATAAGGAAGAAAGGGAAAGGGAAAGAAAAAAGGGCAGAAATTTCTGCATACGTACTAAATTAGACTCAGGAGCATATGGGCCCTGAAACAGAGAAATATATAAAATGTCAAATGGGAGATGCAGGATGAGAAGGCTGCAGATAATAAGACAGGAATAAATTAAATTCAATTAAAGGGAACCTCCCTAACTAGAGGGTGAATGAACATAAACAGTATTATGAGATAATTAATTGATAAATAAATAATGGTAAATGATATATATGTATTCTAAAATCCAGACATATCAAGATGGTGAAAGTAAAAATAAAACTAAACTAGAGAAAAAAATGATGATAAGCCTAAATATTAGGTGAAAAAACTGATGTGGAATATATCGGTATTATTGTGGTCCATAACTGAAAAGTGGGTTGACATTAGTAGTGGCTCAGAAATGGTGATAGGACCACACACAATGTCAACATATAAAGTTAGCACAATCCGTAGAACAAAATATAGGTGTATGATCTCCAGAAAGAATGATGATAATGGATTAAAATATAATATGTGCATAAAACACACTAGCGTCTATATAAAATAAAATAAATATGTGAAGGGATATCTGGTCTTAAAAACACTAATTATAAGATATTTGGCAAAATAGTAAAGATTTTTTTAGGAAATATTATTATAAAACAGTGGAAATTTCTATACTCTCGTTGAGGCCACCAGGCGAAAGAACGTCGAGAGTATAGATCCAAAAAGTTTCCCTGGCACAAAGCTTATTAAAACGTTCTGCTGCAGTAAAACATTCTGGAATTTGTTCGATGACCCACACACAGAGACCAGTGGTGGATTTTTTATGGAATTCTGCATAATGTCGCGGGACACTATGCATGTCCTTCCCTCCCTCTATGAGTCGGCGATGTTGTCCGAATCGCTGTCTCAAGGGGCAGATGGTTCGGCCCACGTAAATGAGACCGCAAGGGCAGGTAAGGGCATACACCACAAAATTGGAAGAACAGTTATAAAAATGATCCAGCTGATACATTTTGCCCTTACAAAAAAAGGATTTCTGTCCATATGTAATATAGGGACAGGTTTTGCACAGCACCTTTTTGCATTGAAACATGCCAACTAGAGGTATTAAAGTGATGGAGTGGTTAGTGAACTGACTGGATGGCAAAGTTGGTAGTTTGCTGGGAGCAATTTTATTCTTTAAATTAGGGGCTTTACGGTATGTGACTCTTGGTTTGGTGGGAATGATAGTATTCAGAAGGGGGTCCTGTAATAGAATATCCCAGTGTTTACTCATTATTTTTTCCATTTTCCTATATTGAAAATGGAAGGTGGTGATGAATCGCATGGAGTGGTCAGTTTCACTTTTCTTGGGTCTCGGAGGTTTGCCTTTAGAGTAATGGGTACATGCTTCATCTACCAAATCATTAGGATAAGATTTATCTGCAAATTTTTTCTTTAGAGAAACACTAGATGCAGCGTAGTCAGTATCAAGGGTACAGTTTTGTCTAAGGCGACAAAACTACCCTTTCGGTATATTTCTAATCCACTTGGGATAATGGCAACTGTGAAAGTGTAAATAAGAGTTGCCAGCCGTGAGCTTGGTATAATTTCGGGCAATAATATTTCCCTCTCTGTGGCTTAATTCCAGGTCCAAAAAAATTAGAGTCGTTGGGTCAAGAACATGAGTAAACGCAAGTCCGTATGGATTACGATTACAGTGTTCTACAAAAAGGGAAATTAAGTCAACAGGGCCATCCCAGATCACGATAATATCGTCGATGTATCGCCCAAAGAAAACGATATTAGCTGAATACGGGTTGTTGTACCAAATGTGATTCTTCTCCCAATAGCCCATGGCCAAGTTGGCATAGGAAGGAGCGAAGTTGGCTCCCATGGCGGTTCCCTGCAGCTGTAAGAAGAAATCGCCATTAAAGTCGAAATAATTGTGACACAGGCAGAAATCTGTGGCTTCCAAAATAAATTTGGCTTGCCTGGCATTTAGCATGGGGTCTTGGGCTAAAAAGAATTCTAGTGCTTGGAGTCCAAATTGGTGTGGAATAGAAGTATATAAGGACGTGACGTCCAACGAGAGCCACGTATAGGTAGATTCCCACCTGTAGGGGGTCAGCAGATCCAACAGATGAGATCCATCTCTAATGAAAGATGGGAAAAATAAGAATAAAAGAAACCGAAATGTGACCCACATCCGCCCAAACATAAAGAAGTAGAGACTCACCTCCATCCCTAGGACATTATAAGAACAATAAAAAGAGCGATTATGGGACTTTAAATGAGGTGTATGTCTCTACAAGTATGGAATGTCAACTTATTGGTAGTAACCAATCCCCAAAGGGTAGTCCCTGTCATGAACAAAATAATATTTCTTGTGTACAATATAGGCACGATATAAACATATTCGATGCACAATAGTCACATATTTAATGTTTATACATAAAAGGACATGATTGGTACAAACAACAATAATGAAGAATTAATGTACAAAATTGATAATAATAAATATTTATAAACAACATAGTAAGATAATTCATAGTATTCAAGCACGCTGTAAACCTGGCACCCTTGAGTATGGACTCAACGCGTTTCATGGCGTTTAAAGCCAATCGTCAGGAGTAGGATGCTAAAAGATAAGTAAAAATGGAAAGTAAATAAATAAATTAAATAAATTTGCCTACGTCAGAAATCTATATAGTAGGTTAGGCTCACTAGTTAGAAAGAAGATGTAATGATGGTACTGACCTGTAGCGTATCCAATGGGTGTATACCCATTGCTACTGAGTTAAGATGAACAAAGCCTGGGTATGTTTGTCTCCCCCGGGGTTGAGGCGGGGATACCCAGCCCAGTGCAATCCCCCCAACCCAGCGCCCATACGGATATGCAGGCTAGGTGGGGGGTGGGGGGGCCAGCCAGCCGAGGATAGGAGGATAGACCACACATAGGGGGACCAAGGTGGGGAGTTAAAGGGCCCAGGATAAGGTATGGTTACTGTATATTAGGTAAATCCAGGAACGAAGTGTCCATTAGAATCCTACAATACATACAAGAAAGGGGCTAAGTATATGTAATTACATGTATTGAATATTCCTATGTCCATGTAATCATCTTTATTTAACAAGTTTTAGGCTCTCTATCTAGGGGTTTTACACTAGCTCGACCTACTTCCCCTAGTCTTATGTCCATGGCCATGGGTTCTGTGGTCTCGCTCCGGGGTTGCGAGGTGCCCAGTTCCTCCCCTTCGCCCGTCCCATATGTGACGGGGTAGGGGTTGACCTTTGCACCTCGACGTCATGCTCACGCACTCTCTCGCGCGGCCTCTCCCTACGTGCCGATCGAGGGGTGTGTACTTTTATCATCTCACGCTGCGGCGACTATGGAGTGTATCTCCTCCTCGCCGCTTAGCGTGCACGCATGACGTTGGCGGGGTCCCGCCCCTTTTGGCGGGTATATCAGCCGGGAGGGAGCTGGGGGGCACTCATAGGCTATTACCATCTATCTGGGACAACAATATTCATCTTCATCTTGCCTGACCTAGGTATGTGAAGGTTTCCCCAGGATTTGATATTCATAATTTTTTTTTATATATATACAATACATGTAATTACATATACTTAGCCCCTTTCTTGTATGTATTGTAGGATTCTAATGGACACTTCGTTCCTGGATTTACCTAATATACAGTAACCATACCTTATCCTGGGCCCTTTAACTCCCCACCTTGGTCCCCCTATGTGTGGTCTATCCTCCTATCCTCGGCTGGCTGGCCCCCCCACCCCCCACCTAGCCTGCATATCCGTATGGGTGCTGGGTTGGGGGGATTGCACTGGGCTGGGTATCCCCGCCTCAACCCCGGGGGAGACAAACATACCCAGGCTTTGTTCATCTTAACTCAGTAGCAATGGGTATACACCCATTGGATACGCTACAGGTTAGTACCATCATTACATCTTCTTTCTAACTAGTGAGCCTAACCTACTATATAGATTTCTGACGTAGGCAAATTTATTTAATTTATTTATTTACTTTCCATTTTTACTTATCTTTTAGCATCCTACTCCTGACGATTGGCTTTAAACGCCATGAAACGCGTTGAGTCCATACTCAAGGGTGCCAGGTTTACAGCGTGCTTGAATACTATGAATTATCTTACTATGTTGTTTATAAATATTTATTATTATCAATTTTGTACATTAATTCTTCATTATTGTTGTTTGTACCAATCATGTCCTTTTATGTATAAACATTAAATATGTGACTATTGTGCATCGAATATGTTTATATCGTGCCTATATTGTACACAAGAAATATTATTTTGTTCATGACAGGGACTACCCTTTGGGGATTGGTTACTACCAATAAGTTGACATTCCATACTTGTAGAGACATACACCTCATTTAAAGTCCCATAATCGCTCTTTTTATTGTTCTTCTAATGAAAGATGGTATAGTTGTCCAAAACAGGGACGACTATATCGCAGAGGCATACAGACTTCTTTCAGATAAGACCACGTATACTAAATTATCTAAAGATCCTACCAACGAATTTGCTCTCGAAGCCAGTCGTGTGGTACAATCTGCCCTCACCAGTGGAGTCATCACTAAATTGGAAGCTTCATTTCTTCTAAAAAACTTTTATCAGGTACCGTATTTCTACCATCTGCCAAAGGTCCATAAAAATTCCACAACCCCCCCTGGCAGGCCGATTGTGGCTGCTATGGACAGTGTAACTACTGGCCTTAGCCAAGATATTGATATATATTTACAGCCCATAGTACAGCAACTACCATCTTTCATTAGAGATGGATCTCATCTGTTGGATCTGCTGACCCCCTACAGGTGGGAATCTACCTATACGTGGCTCTCGTTGGACGTCACGTCCTTATATACTTCTATTCCACACCAATTTGGACTCCAAGCACTAGAATTCTTTTTAGCCCAAGACCCCATGCTAAATGCTAGGCAAGCCAAATTTATTTTGGAAGCCACAGATTTCTGCCTGTGTCACAATTATTTCGACTTTAATGGCGATTTCTTCTTACAGCTGCAGGGAACCGCCATGGGAGCCAACTTCGCCCCTTCCTATGCCAACTTGGCCATGGGCTATTGGGAGAAGAATCACATTTGGTACAACAACCCGTATTCAGCTAATATCGTTTTCTTTGGGCGATACATCGACGATATTATCGTGATCTGGGATGGCCCTGTTGACTTAATTTCCCTTTTTGTAGAACACTGTAATCGTAATCCATACGGACTTGCATTTACTCATGTTCTTGACCCAACGACTCTAATTTTTTTGGACCTGGAATTAAGCCACAGAGAGGGAAATATTATTGCCCGAAATTATACCAAGCCCACGGCTGGCAACTCTTATTTACACTTTCACAGTTGCCATTATCCCAAGTGGATTAGAAATATACCGAAAGGGCAGTTTTGTCGCCTTAGACAAAACTGTACCCTTGATACTGACTACGCTGCATCTAGTGTTTCTCTAAAGAAAAAATTTGCAGATAAATCTTATCCTAATGATTTGGTAGATGAAGCATGTACCCATTACTCTAAAGGCAAACCTCCGAGACCCAAGAAAAGTGAAACTGACCACTCCATGCGATTCATCACCACCTTCCATTTTCAATATAGGAAAATGGAAAAAATAATGAGTAAACACTGGGATATTCTATTACAGGACCCCCTTCTGAATACTATCATTCCCACCAAACCAAGAGTCACATACCATAAAGCCCCTAATTTAAAGAATAAAATTGCTCCCAGCAAACTACCAACTTTGCCATCCAGTCAGTTCACTAACCACTCCATCACTTTAATACCTCTAGTTGGCATGTTTCAATGCAAAAAGGTGCTGTGCAAAACCTGTCCCTATATTACACATGGACAGAAATCCTTTTTTTGTAAGGGCAAAATGTATCAGCTGGATCATTTTTATAACTGTTCTTCCAATTTTGTGGTGTATGCCCTTACCTGCCCTTGCGGTCTCATTTACGTGGGCCGAACCATCTGCCCCTTGAGACAGCGATTCGGACAACATCGCCGACTCATAGAGGGAGGGAAGGACATGCATAGTGTCCCGCGACATTATGCAGAATTCCATAAAAAATCCACCACTGGTCTCCGTGTGTGGGTCATCGAACAAATTCCAGAATGTTTTACTGCAGCAGAACGTTTTAATAAGCTTTGTGCCAGGGAAACTTTTTGGATCTATACTCTCGACGTTCTTTCGCCTGGTGGCCTCAACGAGAGTATAGAAATTTCCACTGTTTTATAATAATATTTCCTAAAAAAATCTTTACTATTTTGCCAAATATCTTATAATTAGTGTTTTTAAGACCAGATATCCCTTCACATATTTATTTTATTTTATATAGACGCTAGTGTGTTTTATGCACATATTATATTTTAATCCATTATCATCATTCTTTCTGGAGATCATACACCTATATTTTGTTCTACGGATTGTGCTAACTTTATATGTTGACATTGTGTGTGGTCCTATCACCATTTCTGAGCCACTACTAATGTCAACCCACTTTTCAGTTATGGACCACAATAATACCGATATATTCCACATCAGTTTTTTCACCTAATTATTTAGGCTTATCATCATTTTTTTCTCTAGTTTAGTTTTATTTTTACTTTCACCATCTTGATATGTCTGGATTTTAGAATACATATATATCATTTACCATTATTTATTTATCAATTAATTATCTCATAATACTGTTTATGTTCATTCACCCTCTAGTTAGGGAGGTTCCCTTTAATTGAATTTAATTTATTCCCGTCTTATTATCTGCAGCCTTCTCATCCTGCATCTCCCATTTGACATTTTATATATTTCTCTGTTTCAGGGCCCATATGCTCCTGAGTCTAATTTAGTACGTATGCAGAAATTTCTGCCCTTTTTTTCTTTCCCTTTCCCTTTCTTCCTTATGATTTGTTATATTCATTACTTTATAGCCTCACAGTATCATGCAGTTCGTTTCCCAATATCATTTTCTTCAATATAATACAAATTCTTATGTTTTCCATATATATATATTTTTTACCATATGTCCATTTGATGTCCATTATTTTAATTCTCACTATTTCTTTATAATGTTTATAATTTGCATTGAATGTTCCCCGTTAAGGCCCCTCCCCCCCATGGACTATAAAATATCCCTGTTTTAGATCCCTGCCCTATGCTTGACAAAGGAGTGCCGCTATCTCCTCCATCGATAGCGAGCTATCTCGGAAACGCGTAGCACAGCAGTGACGTCACAGCTCGGCGCCACAGTGTTTGCATTCCAAGCCTCGTTCTGGCTCCGACTACACGGCCGTGCTCTCATCTCCATCACGGATGCCGGACGATATGCTAGGACATTCCGCCTCACACTAGAAGCACCAGGCTAGACGTCCTCACTTCCTTCCTCCTTGGAACCCACACCACTCCAGACGGCTTTTTTGCTCTCCTGTTCGTGGTGCGCTCACAGACTACTATTGGCTCAGCGCAGCTCATCTTCAGCCCATGAGAGGTGACGCCAGTGCAATTGGACCTGCTGCCACTTGTAGTCCTCCGCTCCGTTGTGTGTCATAAGATGTATCTGAGATCTACACTTCAGTCCCACATTGGCGCCCCTTTTTCTTGTTTTTTCCTTAGCACATTGGACCTGGCTTTGGTTCCTTTCGGTGGCTGCCTTGAATGACTTTTACTATACCCATATATATAGTTTATATATGCTTGTATGGACCCTGCCCTTATGTGCATAGGCAACGGTATATAAGGTATATGGTATTGCGCCTTCTTTTACTTGTTTTATTGGGATCTTCTGGGTGGCTGTGGATTCATTGTGGATGGGTTGCGAAAATCCTTCCTCCATAATCCCCAGCGGAAGATCTCTATTCACTTTGCAACACATCTGAAAATATGAAAGGCACAACCACAGGTGAGATGATTGAGCAAGACAGGGGCATTGCTAGGATTGCAAGATCTGGGGCACCTTTGGGCACCATAAAGAGAGTGGTAATGTGGCAAATAATGTTAATAGTGGGAGGAGATTAAAGTAATATTAAGCCCTTGGCTTTTCATTAAAATGTACTGGGTAATGTGGAGAAGTGCAATACATTTTCCCTAATATCTGTACACTTAAGTTTATTTGGCCCCCACCAACCCCCATAAGATATGCTTGCTGCGCCACAAGCACATCTCACACACACATAAACCTCAGCACAATGATTTATGTGCACTGAAAATAGAGAGCCAACACTTTGAGCCTACCTCAAAGAGGTACTTCATTAAAATAGTCAGGAACTACTTAGCAACCAGGAACTGATGAGACAATGAAGACTTTGGTCAGGAATATGTAATGTACAAAATAGTGCAGTCAGTGCTGGGTTTAAGAGCACATAACACAGAATGCAGGGGTCAGGAATATGCAACACACAAGGTTAGTAATGAAATGGAAATTTGGCTGTAAGCTATGCACACAGCCATATCTCCTGTGCTAATAAGCACCCATTTCCATCTTATGATATAATACCATCTTACCTTCTGATCGTATGCCATCCTCTGGTGTAGCCCCCCTCTGGTGTGTGCCCCTTCCCCACAAACAGACACCACACATGCTTACGTTCTCAGCTCCAGCATCGTTTGGCCTGCAAGCCACCCCCCCCCACCGCCGAGCAGAGTCCTGGCTCTTTATTAACATAACAGGAAGTCCCAAAACTCGAGGGTTGGGCTTCCAACAGCCAAACACCTCTTACAAAGCTTGGAAATGAACACAGGATGTGAATGACCATATAAGGATTTAACAACACAACAAAATACAACCAAATGACGATGACTAGAGTTCCTCGTGGATGGGAGATTATCTGCAGGTGTACGTCATGGCACCCCAAATATGTTGATCAGGCATACCGGGGTGACAAGGGCAAACAACCGCTAAACCGATAATGTCTTTGCAGAGCGAACACACCCCCACCAGACGATCGTTCTGTGCATTGCACAGGGGCCCATTGCTGGCGGACATGTCCTCTCTCTGCAAACACCTCTCTCCAAACGCCAGGAAGTTTTCAACTACCTAACAGGTCTCAACCAGTGTCAGTCTGCCCCAGTCAGCTCTTTAGAGTGGGCTGTGAGAGGACAGACACTGGGAGACTCTTATGACAATACATTAATATAAAATTTTCCACAACAGTCCCTCCTCTTGTCATATGATCCCATGTGTCCCTCGATGAATCCTGATCTTCTACTTAGTCCATAAAAAGTAAAACACGGCTTGACATGTAGACTCTGTTGGAGATGACGTGGTGAGCTGTAGTAGTCGCCGGTCGGTCTGGGATCCTCTGTGTCTTGTACGTAGATCGGGCTTCGGGGCATCTCATCAGGGAAGATGTGGTCATCTGCTCAGGCTCTGGTCACGTGTCCTATCAGGCAACAGGAGCACCTCGTCATAGCATATAGAAGGAATAGAAACAAAAACAACATGAGTATATATACCCCTACTTCCTTTACTATGATCTGCTGCAAAATAAAATAATTAAATCCCCAACGATTCCCAAACCCTTAAAAAGGATTGCAACCTTCACTAGCTATAGCTCTGGCTTTGCCTTGCAGGGATCTAAGCCTTATCCATATGGGCCTCAACTTTGTCACTACTATCCCCGATCCAGATATAACAATCTTTACTTATGAATTCCCAAAAACCCCCTTGGACTGTGGGAACTTCCTTGTAGCTTCAACAGTTACATGAAACATCCCATCCTCAATGGATGAGAAATTGTTCAAGCGTTTCATAAGCTCAACCCCCACTGTGTACAAGAAATTCCCTTCCAGCTGTCCCTGCCATTCTTACCTTCTCTCGCGCCATCAGATCCTCACGATCGGCCACGACATAAGATGCTGGGACGAGTTTCACCAGCACACATGAACCTCTTGCCTTACGGGGAATTACCTTATAAGCTGTAGATCCGCATTAATACCAAACTACAGTTGAAGCACACTTGTGGGCTATCTAGTTATCCTGATACCAAAGCTGGCAAGAACCAGAGCTATTGTTAAAATTATAACTAATTTTACCCTCTAGAAATGTTTTGTTAAGTTCTATTGACAAGTGTCTGTTTGGATTTTACTAGTCTGTCAAAACTCCTCACACCAATATGAACGTCACATATAGCATGTACCGCTGTCATCGCTGGGGCACTAGTAGACCCGACCATGTGTCCTGTTCTCTTTCTTAGCTAGTTGGGATGCTTTTCATTGTTACCCTTGCTAAAATTTATTAAACAAAAAAATATAAATAAACGAAGATACTCCTCTACTCTTTGTGATTTATCCACTTCTTGCAGTGGCTGGTGTGGTCTCATCCCGCAAGCTTCTTTACAATGACCCAGTCACCTGGTTGGAAAGAATGTAAACTGGTTATTGTGTCAGGGTCCAGGATGGACTTGTGAACCCTGTGGTGGACCTTTTGAAGTTCATCTTACAGTGATTGCACCTACCCCATCAGCTGAGAATGTAGGTGACAGCTAATGAGGAAAGTACAACTCTGTTTTTGGTTGACCTCCAAACAAACCTCATATGACAATAACCCAGACATCATCGGGACTGTGGTCACTGCATAACCCGTGCGTGGCTTACCATCTGGGGTGTAATACCTGTAACCAGTGATAAAAAGGTTCTTAGCATCTGGGATGGGAATGTCCTTCACCAGACTGCTGCTTGCTGATTCAAATTCTATTAAAGAAAGACAGTCTTGGCACAAACTTGGTTAGAATTAGAGCGGTTAGTATTGTTGGTTTGAAAATGTGTCATTCTCACCACTCTCACCCCCCCTTTTCTTCCCTCCTCATTACAAACTGGAGGAAGACATGCAGGGTTTAGAATGGTGCAGAATAAAACAGTGAAATAGCCTATGATACTTTTACCTTCTTATACACCTGTACACACACTTCCAGAAACTCTTTGGACCTGAAAAGATACTTATAAACAAAAGTTATTACTCTATCCTTCAAAGAAAGGTAAACAATACAATATTCATGTACACTGGTAAATTGTCACTGACATTCCACAAAACTGATAATAACTAAACCCTCTGTAAATCTTACTTTCACGTTTTTACTTAAAATACAACAGACACGACACGCAAGAGGGCTGTCGCGGTAGGTTTAACCGCTAAGCCACCGCCCACCGTCATATGACGGCTGGACGAGGCTTCTATTGTTCTGGGAGGACGTCATATGACGTCCTCGCCTTCCGAGCCACTAGGGGGCGCGCGGCCGCGATGTCTGCCGGGCACCCGCGATTGCTGGGTAACAGAGCAGGAGCGTGGATCTGTGCATGTAAACACAGATCCACGTCCTGTCAGAGAGGAGAGGAGACCGATGGCGTGTCCCTTGTACATAGGGACAGCGATCGGTCACCTCCCCCAGTCAGTCCCCTCCCCCCACAGTTAGAATCACCTCCTTAGGTCACACATTAACCCCTCGAGCGCCCCCTAGTGTTAACCCCTTCCCTGCCAGTCACATTTACACAGTAATCAATGCAATTTTATAGCATTGATCGCTGTATAAATGTGAATGGTCCCAAAAATGTGTCAAAAGTGTCCGATATGTCCGCCGCAATATCGCAGTCACAATAAAAATTGCAGATCGCCGCCATTACTAGTAAAAAATAAATAAATAATAAAAATGCTATAAATCTATCCCCTATTTTGTAGACGCTATAACTTTTGCGCAAACCAATCAATATACGCTTAGCGCAATTTTTTTTTACCAAAAATATGTAGAAGAATACGTATCGGCCTAAACTGAGGAAAAAATTTGTTAAAAAAAAAAAAAAAATTGGATATTTATTATAGCAAAAAGTAAAAAATATTGTGTTTTTTCAAAATTGTCCCTCTTCTTTTATTTATAGCGCAATAAATAAAAACCGCAGAGGTGATCAAATACCACCAAAAGAAAGCTCTATTTGTGGGGAAAAAATGATAAAAATTTCATTAGGGTACAGTGTAACATGACCGCGCAATTGTCATTCAACATGCGACAGCGCTGAAAACTGAAAAATGGCTTGGGCAGGAAGGGGGTGAAAGTGCTCTGTATTGAGGTGGTTAAACATGTTACTACATACAAACATTGAAAAGAGACAAACATTTAGACACAAATGTGGGGGGGATTTTTCATAGTTCCCAAAAATGAAAAAAAAAAAAAAAAAGACCAGATGGAATGCTGCCCTTCGCTCTTTTAGCGATAGAAAAAGTATACAATTTGAAAAGCATGAGAGCGTTTCAAAATCTTTGCATGGACCAGCCACACAAAGTTCAAAAACAGGCCTGTATATTTTTAATCACACAAATGTGTACTACGCATCCATCAACTAACTCAACATTACAGATTTCTGAAGCCGCAGTCACGCTACATCAACTCCAGAGGGATACCCAAAATAGTATCCTTGGACCACCTATGTCAATCTTTCTGGGGTTTAATGGCCTTTTCCTCAGAACTAGACTCCATGCTCTTGTGCATCCCTCTGACTGTGGGAAGCCTCGCATTCCTTCCCTTGCACGGACTGCCATTGCCCATGGCGATTCGAACCGGTTTATCATCTTACCCCTGCATCCAGGGAAACCCTTGCACCCATTTTGGAGACCACCGCCCGGTGTCTTCTTACACAGTGGATTGACGGACTACAACCACTATTAGTCACTCAACTAGAAACACTAAAACGAGGCATCAACTCTATGGCTTGTTGTCCCAACACTTTTGGCACAGAACTACAGAGTACCACTCTTTTAACAACCAACTAATAACTATGCCAAATGATCATCAACAACCACAGATCACCCCCCGAATTATGTCTCTACCCCTCACAGTGTATGCATACACAAGCGCAATGCGCTGTACGACCGTACACTGCGTCGCCAGACGAATCTACACAGAGCACTTTTGCCCGCTTCTTTTACAAAACACTGCAGCTTATCTCTGTACCTCGATAACATGGATGCCTCCTGTTTGCTCTCTACCGAAAACTGTATTATAGTATAAAACTAAAAAGACAACTGGGAGATATTTAAAACACTTTCAAACGCCAGTATTTTCCCACTGTCCTTCCAAGCACAAATCTCATTTGCTTGTGTGATACCCCAAGCTCCCCCTCCCGCAACTTCCTGTGGATACATAAAATGCTGAGAAGAACTTCCTGTTGCATGCCCAGCTCTAAAACCCCTCAAACTGGTTTATTTACATATCAATGTACAGAAAAAGGGAGGGGAGGGTAAGCCTAGTTTCATATATTGCAGGCTATACAATACAACCCTCAGCTAAAGACACAAAAATGCAAAACAAATAAAAATTAAACACAATTCACTTAAAATGGGAGTCCGGCGAAAATTTTTTTTTAGATGTCAGCAGCTGCAAATACTGCAGCTGCTGACTTTTAAAATAAGGACACTCACCTGTCCCAGGGTCCAGCGATGTCGGCACCCGAGACCGAACCGTCCCTCGATCCTTGGGTGCTGCCGCTGCCATTCTCAGTGAGGGAATCAGGAAGTGAAGCATTGCGGCTTCCCTTCCCGGTTCCCTACTGCGCATGCGCGTGTCGCGCTGTGCGTTCTCAATGGTCCCCGCTATCTCCTGGGACCTGTGTCTTTCCCAGGAGATAGCGGGGGAGTGCGGGAGGGGGCGTGACTCCCGCGGGAGTCTATTCCCGGAAATGGGTACTGATACCTGTATTATACAGGTATCTGCACCCCCCTCCCCCCTGAAGGGTGCCAACTGTGACACCGGAGGGGGGGAACCTGATGAGCGGAAGTTCCACTTTTGGGTGGAACCCCGCTTTAAAAGGAAAACAAAATTGTGCCTAGAAGCCAGATGGTAGCTTATAGCACATGGCTTTGCACACACAAAGGAGTCTAGAAACAAGATGGCAGCTTATACCACATGGCTTTGCACACACAAAAGAAAATTGGAGCAGCTTCCCCTGTAGGAAGGCCCACAGGTCTTCAAAATGGCCGCCGATCCACATGGTGACTACAACAAAAGCCAGACCACAACAAAATGGCGCATTTTCCCGCCAAAACTAAAAAATTTCTCCCCACAAAATTACACATTTGAGATACTAAATGAACAAGTGTAATGCCCCGTACACACGGTCGGATTTTCCGATGGACAATGTCCGATCGGAGCGTGTTGTCGGAAATTCCGACCGTGTGTGGGCGCCGTCGGACATTTTCCATCGGATTTTCCGACACACAAAGTTGGACAGCAGGAGATAAAATTTTCCGACAACAAAATCCGATCGCGTCAATTCCGACCGTGTGTGGCCTGTTCCGACGTACAAAGTGCCACGCATGATCAGAAGAAATTCCGACACGGGACAGCTCGTTCTGGTAAACTTAGCGTTCGTAATGGATAAAGCACTTTCGTCACGCTGCAATGTTCAAAATGGTTTAATACAGCGCACTCTCTTCTTCTTTATAATGTGACAAGAATTAAGTCGTTTTGATGCTCATATTCACACACACTTCTCACAAACTTTTTTCGTTACTATTTATCGGGATTCCCTCAATATATTTTGATTTCTCACATCTGACAACATATTTTTTTTTTTTTTTTTTTACTTTAATGTAGAATCTTTTTTTGTGTTTCTCTTTTTATTTTTTCTACACAGAGCACTTTTGCCCGCTTCTTTTACAAAACACTGCAGCTTATCTCTGTACCTCGATAACATGGATGCCTCCTGTTTGCTCTCTACCGAAAACTGTATTATAGTATAAAACTAAAAAGACAACTGGGAGATATTTAAAACACTTTCAAACGCCAGTATTTTCCCACTGTCCTTCCAAGCACAAATCTCATTTGCTTGTGTGATACCCCAAGCTCCCCCTCCCGCAACTTCCTGTGGATACATAAAATGCTGAGAAGAACTTCCTGTTGCATGCCCAGCTCTAAAACCCCTCAAACTGGTTTATTTACATATCAATGTACAGAAAAAGGGAGGGGAGGGTAAGCCTAGTTTCATATATTGCAGGCTATACAATACAACCCTCAGCTAAAGACAGCAGGAGATAAAATTTTCCGACAACAAAATCCGATCGCGTCAATTCCGACCGTGTGTGGCCTGTTCCGACGTACAAAGTGCCACGCATGATCAGAAGAAATTCCGACACGGGACAGCTCGTTCTGGTAAACTTAGCGTTCGTAATGGATAAAGCACTTTCGTCACGCTGCAATGTTCAAAATGGTTTAATACAGCACACTCTCTTCTTCTTTATAATGTGACAAGAATTAAGTCGTTTTGATGCTCATATTCACACACACTTCTCACAAACTTTTTTCGTTACTATTTATCGGGATTCCCTCAATATATTTTGATTTCTCACATCTGACAACATATTTTTTTTTTTTTTTTTACTTTAATGTAGAATCTTTTTTTGTGTTTCTCTTTTTATTTTTTATTTTTTTGGTGATTTTGATTTGTACTCCCGAAAATGTTTGTGTGTTTTTTGTGACAAGTTCCCACAACACCATTGATATGTTGTTCTATTTAATCTGTAGGAGATTGTTTGGTGTTGTTGTCCCTTGTTAATTTCACATTGTACTTTAGAAATGTACCTGAATACTCACCAACAAACTGTCCTTTTTGGATGAAAACACACACAGGAGAGTAGAATTTACCTAAAAAAATGTTATTAAGGGGTCACAACTATAAACAAAGAGGGAGGCAACGCTGGAGAAACTGCAGAAGTGGGCGAAGCCTTGGACTCCCAGGGCAGACATCAATTATTTAAAAGCAAAATTGGTGGCCTGAGGAGTCCATATCATAAGGGAGGGCAGTCTGGTCCAGAAGTCCCAGAGATCCGGAAAGCAGCAGATGACATCTGTGTCCCCAGGCTGTGGTCATACGAGAGACTGCATCTTCTGTCAGACCAGACTGAACCCAGGGCAATCACTCTTTGGTCTTCCTTCCACGCTTCCTTACAGGCTTTGGCTGTGGTGGTGGTGGAGTTGTGGCAGCAGGAGGAGGAGGAGGAGGAGGATCGTCCCTCTCCATGACATCTGTCTTGTGTGTCAGTTCCCCACTCTCCCCCTTACGAAGGACTTTATAAATCAGGTCCTCAGAAATCTTGCGTTGGCCCTCCTGCATGCCCTGCAATTTGGTGGCAGCCATGCAGGCAAAGGCCTCTTCAGGACTGGGGAAGGCTCTGAGGGACGCCGAAGCCTCCTGGATCAGCCTGTACGCTGAATCCTGCACAGGACTGGGAGTGGCCTTCCTGGCCCTTTTATATGGCAGGCGGAGGGGAGGGACCTGAGACTCAGTCAGGCTGCGACTTGTCCCAGGCTTCTCTTGGCTGACACTTAGCCCCGCCTCCTCCTGGCTGTCACTAATCCCCGCCTCCTCCTGACTGCCACATTCCACAGCCTCCTCCTGGCTGAGGTCTTCCTGTGTATGAAAAAGGGACATAGTTTTAGTATTGTTTTCATCAATCACACACAATTTTCACCTCCTGACTGCTGCAAATTCAATGTTAACAAATATAACAGACTATCCTTCTGAGCCCAGCAGTTTTCATTCTTGTCCCAATTTTGGGTGCCCACTACTCTCTATTGATATGTAAAACACTTTATGAAATCAGCAATTAGTGATCAATAATAACATCTAGTAAACATCATTTATTTATTGCCCAGAAATCAGTAGAAGAATGCTATACCTGACTCCAGCTGGGCTTCTCCACTTCTTCCTGGCTGGAAGGCCCAGGTTGGACATCGGAAGCCTCAGCTGGGGTGGAAGGAAGAGTGGAAGGAAGAGTAGAGAGGGATTCCCTGACTTCAGTGTGGTCTGACAGAAATCGCAGTCTCTCATAGTACCACAGCCTGGGGACATAAACGTCATCTGCTGCAGCTCCGGACCTCTGGGAATCTGTGACCTTCTTGCGCTCCCTAAGATAAGTGCTCCTCAGGCCACCAATTTTAGCTTTTAAATAAGGGATGGTTGCTGTGGGGACCACCGGCTTCACCAACTCCAGCAGTTTCTCCAGCGCTGCCTGCCTCTTCTGTTTGTGATTATAGTGGGGGTGTCTCACTTGCCACAGACAGGGCAGCTCCCTGTACTTGTCAATAAACAGGGGCAGGAAATTGTGGTCGTTGAACCCATCCATTTTCTCTGCAAGACACAACACAAGACAAACCCTAATGTCAGGCCAAACTCCCCTAATCTTGTTACAATATAGGCTTCAATTTCGAAGCAGTATAGGCCCAAGTTTAGATCCTACCTTCATTAGCACGATCGGCGTCTCCGATGCTCCTTCCTCCGCTCACAGATCGTACGTAAGACGCACGCGTTACGATTTATACACACTGCGCATGCGTATAACTCCGCCCACCCCTGACGTTCTTTCTATTCTATTCCCCGCCCCTTTTCGTTCGGCGCAGTGGAGGAAGAGCACATGGCGAATAGACAGCAGGATCGTGCTAAGTACAGCAACGAGGAGGAGGAGGAGGAAAGCCGGAGCCTGAAACGTCCCGATCCAGAAGGAGATTAAAGGACTCAAATATGTCCTTTGGGGAGATGTTGGAAATGGTGGACATCCTGAAGAAGGCCGACTATGATGGAAAGTATGGGCCTTACCCCAACCACAATGTCCGAAAGGCCAAGATCATGACGAAAGTGGTCAGGAGTCTGCAACGGAAATTCGGGGTACGACGATTGAAAGATCAGCTCAGGAAGCGGTGGTCGGACCTGAAATTACGAGAACATGAGCAGTACAGAAAGATCCGGAGAGTGCTGCAAAAAAGTAAGTAGTTGTGCTGTGTTCCTATTCTTTTTGTGTTTATTACGTTCGTGCTGCTCCATGTGCTTTTAGGAACTGTTGTACAGTTTAAAATGGCAACTTTCATGTTCATGGGCACATTATTCGTTCGGATCACACATTTTTCGTTGCAAATATAAAATAACATTGTTTAGGCCATATGCATTTGGCCACCATTTTGACGCCCTATACTTGTCTTCAAAGAATTGGGTTGTGTAGATGGCTTTGTTACTAGAATGAAATGCAAACTAGATTGTGTGTAAGGAGAGGACACTCAGCAGCTGTTTTCACATCTGGACACTGGAGCACTAGTGTGGGACCCCAGAACACCATTTTTATTAGGGGGGCCACACAGGTGCTCCAGTGTATACTATAGGGGGGTCTCCATCTGTGAAGCTTGTACCAAACAGGTAAAGTATTGCAGCTTGACAAAGGGCACTAAAAAAGCTACATCTTGGAACTCTGCTAAAATAGATCATTGTACCCCACTTCCAAGCAATGTTTCCTATTTATAGTTCTGACATTAAATATCTGTGTGCTAATTATACTATTTTGGTTTTACATAGGGGAGAAAAGACTCGGAGGAAACCCCTCATCCGAGGAGACCAGAGCCCCCCCCCTCTGGAAGAAGGGGAAATACCAACACAAGATGAGCAGGAGGATGAAGACGTGGTGGAACTAGTCACCACAACAGGTGAGTGTCTGCAACCACAGGCTCAGATAAGAGATGGATGGCGGCATTTTTTTTAGACCTAATTTATTTTGGGGTTCCTCTCTTTTTAGGTGATCGTGAGGTTGTGGATCCAGATCCTTTCACATCCGAAAGTGCCCAGATCCTGATCGGGGAGATCATGGGGTGTAATTTACAATTGGAAAACATCAAGCAAAACATCAATGATGTTATTCCAAAATATAAAAACATCATTGATGTTTTGGGGCGAGTTTAAAACCCCTCCAAATCACTTTCTTCTTTTGTCTGCTACAATGTGCGAAATGTTTTTGTGATTTTTCCCAAAGCCAAATTTGGAGGATGCACACAGTGTGTCAACATGTGCTATCTGCCATCACGGGAGATCAATGGACGCGTTTTGGGGGTGCAACTGCTTCCTCAATAATAAAGTAGCGGTGAGGAAGGGCTTTCTCCCCAAAACACGTCCCTTCATCCCCCGTGATGGCAGCTAGCACATGTTGACATTGGAAAATTTGTGTGCATCTTCCAAATTTGGTTATTCCTGGGGTGATTTCCCCCCATCTGAACGCAATATCAAACACAGTTCTTAAATACTCATGTCTGATATTGCCTTCCAGTTCTACCAAATGTGAACTTTGTAAGATCAAGATTTGTGTCTTTCTTGTGGGTTTTACACAGGCCTGTTTTCTATAAAATGCACATTTTGATTTTGGATAATGACACCACAAAAATTGTTATACAACAAACATGTCGGTTTGTCAGAAAAACCTTTGGTAAATGCACATGTGATTGTGCAGGTATTAAAAAGATTGTTCATCAAGAATGTGTGGATTATTGTCTCAACACTACAACACTTTTGGGGTGATGTAATTGTTGTTTTATGAGAAAATGGGGGTAATTTCCTAAGGGCAAATCCACTTTGCACTACAAGTGCAGTTTCAGTGCAGTTGCAAGTGCACTTGTAGTGAAAAGTGTCTTTGCATTTAGTAAATAACAGCCAACAGTGCTTTGTATAAGGTTACACAATCACGACATTTTCTGCACTCCACACATTTCTGTCAGGGTCAGCTAAAACAAACACAAGCAGTAAATGTCCACAAAGAAGAGCCTGGGGGGAGATGCCTGTCGAGAACTTGAGGTCCTGCAGGCTTCTCCCTGTCGCCAAATACCGCAAGGTAGCGACCAACCCCTGCTCCGGAGTGATGGCTTGCCTCATGCAGGTATCCTGCCTGCTAATATAGGGGGTCAGCGAAGCCAACAAACGGTGAAATACGGGGTCCGTCATCCTGAGAAAGTTCCTGAAATCATCAGGATTATTCTCACGGATCTCACGGAGCAAAGGCATATGACAGAACTGGTCACGCTGAAGCAACCAATTCTTGGTCCATGAACTCCTCCCCACCCTGTTCATGGACTGGACTTGTGTCAAGGTCAGGACCCCAACACCAAGCCCCCGCACAGCACGAACTCTACGAGGAGTACGCATACGAAACATGGCTAGAAAACGGTCGGCTGCTCAGAACGAAGTAACAGAACGCACTGAGGAACAGCAAGGCCTGTGAAGAGCGACCTGAAAAACAGCAACGAGCGGACAAGATCGCACAGAAAACTCCGATACGAACTGACTGCACGCACTGAAGAGCAAATACAAACCCACAAGCACAAACTGAACGGCAGAAAACGATCTGAAAGCCACGAGTCTGAAAAAGCGCGAATCGTCTCTCACCAAACTTTTACTAACACGAGATTAGCAAAAGGAGCCCAAAGGGTGCCGCGCTTGGTTCTGAACTGGCCTTTTCTAGTCTCGTCGTACGTAATTGACGTCACCGCGTTCTTGGCGATCGGAAATTCCGACAACTTTGTGCGACCGTGTGTAGGCAAAACACGTTTGAGCCAACATCCGTAGGAAAAAATCCGAGGATTTTGTTGTCGGAATGTCCGATCAATGTCCGACCGTGTGTACGGGGCATTACACTTTAACCCAACACATAGGGAAACAGTGCGAGATCAGGCAGCAGCAAAGCAGCAACTATTACAATTTAAGGTGTCAATTTATAAAAATTTAAAAAAAATCTGCTGGATGAATGTCCAATCATTCACTCAGCCTTCACAAATAATGACAACGATAAGATGTTTATTTACTATAATCGTTAGCTGCGTCTAGTGGCCAGAATGTGCTGTTATTCTAGTCTATATAAATACATCAATCCAGAAAATATCACATTATGGCCACTAGATGGAGCTGACATTACTGGAAAAAAAACTGTAAAACAATTACAGTGGATATTCTTGGTGGGTGAGCGAATGTTTGTGACATTCATCCAGCAATTTTTCTTTTAAATAAACAGACCCCTATATGACCTCTGACAGAGCGGCAGCCCATTCATTAAGGATGCAAGGGCGCCGCCCCCCTAATCTCCATGTGGGGCTTCAGACGCATAAAGTTCTACATGTTGTTTTTTTGTTCAAAGCATGTGATTAGAGCCGGAAGCTCTAATTGGCTTTAAAAAGGGTGGGCTCAGGGCGTAGACCACTGCGCCCTGAGCCCACCCACTTGTTACAATAGCGAATCAACATTTGCTATAGTCTTCCTGATTCTCCTCCGGGCCAATCAGGACAGGAAGCAGGTCCTGGGACTGAATTGGCGGGGAGGAGAAGCGACCGGATTGGTCGGGAGGAGAAGCCACCTGGCATCTGGATGGGGTAAGTGCGGGGGCTGGCAGGCTTGCGAGCGAGGCTGGCTGGGGGGGTGTTTGTTTGCCCCCCTGTTCTGACACCTTACCTGAAGTTGAATATTCACATTCTTAAGCTCGCTTACGTCTGGTTCTCTTTACAACTAAACTCCAAGCAAACCTGAGATTTTGGGAGAGTGGGGATTTTATCAAAATGAACACAGCTATAAAAATTGTGTGGGGGGGGCGGTTTAGCACTTCTTGTGTCTGTGTTGGACTGATTTCCCTCACTTCCATCATGGCCACTGGAACAGGATGTGAGTAAATTCCCCCAACAAGGACACAAACCTTTACAATCTCAATGAGGCTCCAACCCTTCTTCTTCTAACGCATCAGCACTAAATATGAATGTTTTGGCTGGAGTTCCACTTTAGACAAAATATGTACAAATCACATAATACTGAAAGCAGAAAAATTACTTATCAGTTCATATCCTCCAGAAGTCTACCCCACATGTCAGAAATAGACATCCATCTCTTTAAATGGAGGTGGTAACAATTCCTCTAGTTGAGTTTGTTGAGCAAAGATCCATCCTCTGCTCCAGGCACATATCCCATCTCATTCATGATGTGGAATAATTCTAGTTTGGTGGTCTACACCCCCCCTCCCCCCGGATGTAGATGTTCGTGGATATGGAATCCTTGTGGATGGATTGACAACACCCTCCACCATGATACTCAGAGGAGGATCTTCGGGGATCCCATGGGCAGATGTGGAATAGTTTTGGATAGATAAAAAAACAGTCCATGTGCTTGTTTATGTTTTATTGAGGGATTTGAACTTGAATGGGGTTTAGGAAGTATGGGATGCCCAATGGAATTTTGCAGAACTTGCTGGGACAACTATATACACTCGGGTATATACACTCCATTTCTTCTCCTGCACATCGTTCCTCTCCAATGTTCACACCTGCTTTAAATCAATATCATGGTATTGATAAGAACTATTTTATCTAAGGGAAGTTCCCAAAACATGGCCCTTTGGGAGTACTTGAGGACTGAGGTTGAGAATCACTGGTGTAAGCAATTCCTCCAACCATGCTAGGTATCACTGAGAACATCAAAGTGAGAGCATCATTCTAGGTCCCTTATTTTCAATGGACTCTAAACAGATGAGATGTAAAAGGCATTTAAAGCACCACCTATTGATAATTTGTGGTAATGTCATTTTTTTGTTTTGCAGAAGCACACAGTTTTCAGGCTTGATGTATCCATTTATGCGTAACCTTTTTTCTTGTAAAAAAATAAATAAAAATTAATAAGCAGGGGTTACACTGTTTAGGTTTTGTATTTTCTTATAAATATAGATTTATTATACAGTATTATATTATTTACAATATTAAACAGTTGAGTAAATATTGTGCAACATAAAACAGCAACGACAGTTTTTTTTTTATTCCACATGGCCTCTATATTCAGAATATATAATAATCTGGGGGCGGTTTAAATAATCTGTCTAGCCAAAAAAAAAAAAATGCAGATTTTAATGAGTACGAAAAGTTAAACAATTGTTCCAGAGCGGGTTTAGAGGGGTTAATATAATAAATCTGCCCTCAGACCCAACTAAAGCTGCTGTGCAAGTAAAATAAATGGTTTAACCAATTAATGGGGTTGATTTACTAAAACTATAGAGTGCAAAATCTGGTGCTACTGTGCAAAGTAGCCAGTCAGCGTCTAACTTCAGCTTGTTCCAATTAAGGCTTTGGCAAAAAAACAAATAAATAAATGTCAGCTGATTGGTTTCTATGCAGATCTGTACCATATTTTGCACTCTCTACTTTTAGTAAATTAACCCAAATGTGTGTTATAAAGCACATCAATCAAAAAAATGAATACTAACAAAACTACTATAAAGTGCAAAACAGGTCAAAAATCAGTTCACAAAAACGTGCAAATAAAGTTCAACAGACAAATCCTAAAGTGCAACATTGACCCAAATCAATTCATAGAATGCAAAACAATCTATACCGTCCATAAATTTACAATTTATTCTAATATTATTCACAATATTTAATAATATTTACAATTCCTTAGTGCAAACTGTGATAGTAAAGTGCAAAAAAGTGCTTCTGCTACAAAGTGCCGTGAATCAATAAATTGCCGATCTCTTCCAATAACCTCTAAGGCCGGGTTCACACTTGTGAGGGTCCGGTGTGCTTTGTTTGTCCCGGCACAGTAACACAATCTTTTGAATGGGTTGCTGTCTTTGTGGGAAATGCGGGAAAAAAAAAGTCCTTGAACTGTTTTGAAAAGCGCAGCCACAGGTAATCGCATGGTGCTGCAGAAACCATGTGGTTTTGCGCACCCTAAAACACGCTGCATTAAAAGAGTAACTCCACTTTTGTTGAGAAAAGAAAATATTTCCCTCTGGGTGATCTATGTACATTGTAGGGATTTCAACCTTAAAGCTGAGTACACTTTTTGTAGCTGAAGACTTTTAATTTTATTTTTTTTTCGGCGAAACTCTGCTTTAGCATTTGTTTCAGATTCCTACCTTTTGATATTCTGAAGAAATAGCCGTTTGTCCATGTGGAATCAAATGGGAGTGTTTTTTTTTTCTTTTAAAAGAGAAGTTTGTTTTTTTTAAATCATACTTACCTATGTGGATGCAGCATCTGTCCCCTGCCGGCTCCAAGAATGAGAACCAAGCGATCAAACACCACTGATTGCTCAGTTCTCAGTCACCGCTGTCTGCACTGCCCCCACCCCCACCCACCCCCGCGCTCTCTGGAGCACTGGGTTGGAGGGGACGGGAGCAGCCAGCTCAGGCTCTCAGTGGCGTGCTGAGAGGCTGAGCCAGGTTCAGGCTTCTGGGTGGATCCCGACCATATGGTCATGATCTTTCCCGAGCCTAGACCGGCTCTGTGACCTCAGCCGACAGCAGGGTTCAGCTCACTGTCAGCTGAAAATGGCTCACAGGAGCGCAGAACAGATTGTCTGTGGATCACAGGTATGCAATCGAGCTTTGGCTGTACTTGTCCTTTAATTATCAATCACTGCTGCACTTGCAGGGTTCTATTTAGGAAGGTGTCAGGGTCTGCATCCCCTTTAGACATGATTTCCCTTTGGAGGTTTCTCCCCAAAAATAAAATTTTTTGTTGCAGGGGATGCCCAAAATCTGACTTTTATCTTAGTGCAGACTTCTGGGAAAATCAGTGAGCCAATCACACAAGCAGGAAATGACATTTCTGAGGGGAATTCTGTACACAGTCTATGTACAGATTGGCTCCAGGTTGCCAGATTTCATTTTACAGAAAATTACAGCGGCTGCAGATTGAAAGGACAGGTTATTTTAAATAACAATCAATTACACTATGACCTGTGTAGCAACTGTATATGTTATATTACCTTTTTTTTTTATTTGCCATTTGTTTCCCTCCCCCCATTAAAGTGGATCTACCCTATAAGAATTAATGGTGCATCTGCAAAAGAGCAATGTGTTTTGCCTGTGGGTGAGGAATGTGTGTGATTATGTACACTTCCCTGACTCACGAGTGTGAACGTAGCCTTCACTCACGTCAAAGACTTGACTCTACAAGTCAATTATCAAATCTACAACAGTCCTCACACACGGTCCTTCTCTGTACCACTCATCTGCCAATAATCCCTCTCAATTCACCCCCCCCCCCAGCATAAAACCATAAAATTTTGACAAAGCAAAGACAGCTCACTCACAAGACAAGTGCTGTAACAGCACCAGAACTTGCACTTAGCCACCCTCCTCCCACTCTAGGCTATGTAACAGTGGTGTGCCCGATGACAGCAATGTGTCCCCGCCCACTCACAGCATTTCATCATAAGTGACTTCATCAGGAGTGCACAAACTATTTTGCACTTTAATATTTTTCTGCACAGCGATTAATCATTTTTCTGTTTTGCTCATTATAGTAGTTTGATTATTTGGTAGAGCCTATTTAGGTTTTTTTTTTTGTTTGTTCTTTATATAGGCGCAGTGCATATAAATCCCACACAATTCTTTACCCAGCACACTCTTAGGAATAGGGAGACCGTGTAAGATCAGGCAGCAACTATTCAAGTTTAAGGGGTCTATTTATAAATAAACAAAAAAAAAAAAAAAGACTGATAAATGTCACAAGCATTCGCTGAGCCATCATGAAAAAAAAATCACCATTATTCACCAAGCATGTTTATTTCCCATCATCGTTACCGCCATCTAGTGGCCAAAAATGAATTTTCCTAATATAAATCAATCCAAAAATTACCACATTATGTACACTAGATGGAGCTGACTATTATAGGAAATTGAAATGTTAGGCAAATTATAGTGAATATTCATGGTGGCTGGGCGAAAGTTTGTGACATTCGTGTAACAATTCTTTTTTTTTTTTTTAATAAATAGACTCCTATATAACCTCTGATACCTTACTTATGACTGGATCTTTCTAAAAGTTCTCTTTAAAACTAAACTCTAGCCAAATTGGCATTTTGGAGTGTTTTTTTTTTTAAACACAGCTATAAAAAGTTGGTTTAGCGCCTCTTGTATCTGTGTTGGGCTGATTTCCCTCACTTCTGGCGTAGTCACTGGAACAGGAAGTGAGAGTGAATCCCCCCAACAGGTACACAAACATTTACAGTCTGAATGAGGCTCTAACCCTTCCCCACTTGGCTCTGCACTAAATAAAAAGGTTTTGGCTGGGTTTCCTTGAAGCAACAACATATGTACAATCACATAATATAAAAAGTAGATAAAATAAGTTATCAGTTCATATCCACCAAAAGTCTACCCCACATGGACAGGAATAGGCATCCAAATGGGGTGGGGGTATCCATTCCTCTAGTTGAGTTTGTTGAGCCTAGATCCATCCTCTGCTCCAGGAAAAGATCTCTTCTCATTCATGATGTGGAATAATTCTAGATTGGTGGTCTACACCCCCCCCTCCCACTGGATGTAGATCTTCAATGATCCCATAAATATGGGTGGATGTGGAATCGTTTTGGATGGGTTGTGAACACCCAGCCTCCATTAAACTGAGGAAGATCTTCAGGAATCTCATGGGTGGGTGTAGGTTCGTTGTGGATGGGTTGCCAACATCCAACCTCTATGATACTCCAAGGAATATCTTCAGGCGTCCCATGGGTAGATGTGGATGGGTTGCGAAAATCCAACCTCCTGGGTACTCAGAGGAAGATCTTCAGGGATCCTCTGGGTGGCTGTGGATTCATTGTGGATGGGTTGCGAAAATCCTTCCTCCATAATCCCCAGCGGAAGATCTTCTCTATTCACTTTGCAACACATCTGAAAATATGAAAGACACAACCACAGGTGAGATGATTGAGCAAGAAGGGGGCATTGCTAGGATTGCAAGATTTTGGGCACCCCAAAGAGAGTGGTAATGTGGCAAATAATGTTAACAGTGGGAGGAGATTAAAGTAATATTAAGCCCTTGGCTTTTCAGTAAAATGTACTGGGTAAAGTGGAGAAGTGCAATATTACCCAATACATTTTCCCTAATATCTGTACCCTCAAGTTTACTTCGCTCCCACCAACCCCCATAAGATATGATTGCTGCGCCACAAGCACATCTTACACACATAAACCTCAGCACAATGATATATGTGCACTGAAAATAGAGAGCCAACACTTTGAGCCTACCTTAAAGAGGTACTTCATTAAAGTAGTCAGGAACTGCTTAGCAACCAGGAACTGATGAGACAATGAAGACTTTGGTCAGGAATATGTAATGTACAATATAGTGCAGTCAGTGCTGGGTTAGGAGTACTTAACACAGAATGCAGGGGTCAGGAATATGCAACACACAAGGTTAGTAAGGCGTCTGTAATCAGAGGCCTAACTAGAACCTTCAGGTTTTCTTGCAAATGGGGTTCTGAAGGGCCCCCCTGTCTGTCATTCCCCATTCAGAGTGGGGCCCTTTCTGCTGATCAGAAGGCCATTTACTCCTGTCGCGGGGCCCCCTTATTATGGTCCTGCAGCAGCTGGATGGGGACGAGGAGAAGTAGACTTTCAGCTGCTGCAGGAAAATACAGCAGATCAGTTTTAGCAAATGCTGCCCCACCACCCCTCCTGTTTCTTTTGCTATCTGGGCCCCCCGGAGCATGAGGGGGGTGGGGGAGCCATTGCGACCCGTATTGGTACACCCAAGTCTATAATGCAGACTGCAGGGGTCAAGAGAGAACATTTTCCCCAAAAAGCACTACCCCACCCCAAATTTCCGCTTTTAGAAAAGATTCCCCCTTTCCACCCCCCCAAAAACACAAAACCAAAAAACATACATTCCACTACTAATCTGCATACTCATCATCCTAAATGCAAATTTCCTCTGCAAACCCAAATTCTCCCAAAGCACAAACAATGTCCCTCCTCCCAGTTCAAATACCCCTTCTACTGAACCCCCCCCCCCCCCCCACACACACACCCACAAATCCTGTCCCCCCCCTCCTTTTTTTCCGCTCTCCCTTTCTCCCCTCCTCCCACATACAACTACAGTTTTCTCTTCCTTCCCTTCCCATGCCCTTCATTATTTTCACTCCCTGAGTGACGACTCGAGAAATGGTCCTATACTAACACCATTTCATTATATAATTTTTATTTTAGTCCATCCAACACCTAAAGCCTCCCGTGTCCACCCCAGGGTGAGACACCTGGAGTAAGGTGTCTACAATGCCATTCAATGCCCACCTGGGCTTTCAGTGGCGAGTCTCATTAATTTGTATGTACCACTCCATGTTTAATTCATTTATTGATAGCTCGGCTATTTTTTTATTTCTGTATTTGTTTGACCCTGTAATATTTTTCTTTAGATTTAGGTATATTCTGACCCCTCCTGAAGAAGTGACTTTCGTCATGAAACATGTAGAGGACAACGTCTGCAATTAAATCACTGTGTTCCCATTTATCAGATGGGTGTTATATCAATTACTTGTTTAATTTATGTAACTACATACAACAAGTCTATTCATGCTTTGTTGTTTTTGTATTATTTTTATTTGCTGTCTTTAATAAATTTGTATATTTTTACTTATATTAGCCTAACTTATTGGGTACCAAGATAGTCCTCAACCATCACAGGCGTTAGACGGGCATTCATTTTTTTGGAGTAGCCGCTAGTAACCCGTTTCCCTTTCTAACAAATCCAGTTGGATTTGTGAAGATCATGGATGTAAGCAGGGCTTTTTTTCTCAGAAAATAGGTGCAGGAACTCACCCTCCCCAGGCAACTCTCCACCCCCAATTCTGTCGTTCCATGGGGAGAGAAGTAAAGCAACGCAAGATCCGCGTAGGCCCAAAAGGCACAGAGTGCGGCACTTAGGAGCGCATAACACACAGGGCTCAGGAAAGTGTACTCTGAAGTGATGAGGTGTGTGTTTCACACAGGGCACAGAAAAAAAAAAAAAAAAAATCGGCGGACAGCACTTACATATCTTCCCCAATGTAATCTATTGCTCACCTTTATGCCCCCCATTCAATCTTCACCTTGTCCACAGCTGACCTATGCCCCCTTCCACAGCTCACCTCTTCTTCCACCCGTCTGCAGCTAACTTCTTCTGCCCCCCATCCACAGCTCAGCTCTTTCCCCTGTCCACGGCTCGCCTCTTCTTCCCTCCTGTCCACGGCTCGCCTCTTCTTCCCTCCTGTCCACGGCTCGCCTCTTCTTCCCTCCTGTCCACGGCTCGCCTCTTCTTCCCTCCTGTCCACGGCTCGCCTCTTCTTCCCTCCTGTCCACGGCTCGCCTCTTCTTCCCTCCTGTCCACGGCTCGCCTCTTCTTCCCTCCTGTCCACGGCTCGCCTCTTCTTCCCTCCTGTCCACGGCTCGCCTCTTCTTCCCTCCTGTCCACGGCTCGCCTCTTCTTCCCTCCTGTCCACGGCTCGCCTCTTCTTCCCCCCTATCCACGGCTCACCTCTTCTTCCCCCCTATCCACGGCTCACCTCTTCTTCCCCCCTATCCACGGCTCACCTCTTCTTCCCTCCTGTCCACGGCTCACCTCTTCTTCCCTCCTGTCCACGGCTCACCTCTTCTTCCCTCCTGTCCACGGCTCACCTCTTCTTCCCTCCTGTCCACGGCTCACCTCTTCTTCCCCCCTCTCCACGGCTCACCTCTTCTTCCCCCCTATCCACGGCTCACCTCTTCTTCCCCCCTATCCACGGCTCACCTCTTCTTCCCTCCTATCCACGGCTCACCTCTTCTTCCCTCCTATCCACGGCTCACCTCTTCTTTCCCCTGTCCCTCCTCAATTCTGCACCCCTGTCCACATGTCATCTTAGCACCCCCCACAACTCACCTTTGTACCCCCTGTCAACAACTCAACTCTGCAGCCCCCACATCTACAGCTTACACCCCCAGTCCACAACTACAGCTTGCCTCTACCCCCCTTCCACTACTGCACCCCCATCTACAGATTACCCCAATCCACAGCTTTCATCTCTTCAGCTCTCCAACTTTCACCTCCTCACCCCCTGTCACCTTCAAACAACCTGCCAACCCCCCCTTACCAGCTCTTGTTACTGTACCACCTGCCCCCCCTCCCTACTACTCAGCACTTTGCACAAACTGTCCCCCTTTCCAGCTCTAACAACTTCACCCCCATTCACAAATTCACCCCCACTGCAGTCCACAGCTCTCACCTTCCCCTGCAGGTGCCACTCGCCCCGCCCCCCCTCCCCTCCATCCCTCCATAGTTTCCAGTGCACTCACCTCCTCTCCAGGATATTTTCCACAGTGCAGTTCCGGCGGAACACTTCACGAGCTGCACAAGTCTGACAGGGAGGTAGTGCAGGCCGGGACGGGAGCTGCTGGGCAAGATGTGAGCCGCTGGGCAGGGCAGGATGGGAGCCGCTGGGCGGGACATGTGCTGCTGGGCAGGGCTGGACGGGAACAACAACTCCTGAAGCTCAGGGAAAAAAAAGCAGCGGTTGCGGCGTGGGACTCGGGTCACTGACTGACATATAAAAGTGTCCTGGATGGAGAGGACAGGGCTGCCAGAGGTGGCGGAACGCCGTTCCGCCGTGTTCCGGCAGAAAAAAAGCCCTGGATGTAAGTAATAGAATGTGATTTTAGCTTTGTGTAGTGTGGGCAGGAGAAGCTGCATACAGCCAAGCGATGTGCCAGCCGTGACCCCCGTCCTCTGCCCCTGCCAGTTGTGACCCCCGTCCTCTGCCCCTGCCAGCCGTGACCCCCGTCCTCTGCCCCTGCCAGCCGTGACCCCCGTCCTCTGCCCCTGCCAGCCGTGACCCCCGTCCTCTGCCCCTGCCAGCCGTGACCCCCGTCTTCTGCCCCTGCCAGCCTTGACCCCCGTCTTCTGCCCCTGCCAGCCATGACCCCCGTCCTCTGCCCCTGCCAGCCGTGACCCCCGTCTTCTGCCCCTGCCAGCCGTGACCCCCGTCTTCTGCCCATTCCCTACTGACCTTCCATCCATTGTCCTAAAAACTAATAGCCTCTGTAAACTGCTGATCCTATCCTCTGCCCTGCTGACCTCCTATCCTTTGCCCCGACATTTTTTACCGCACCGCACAGGTGTGTGCATGGGGTATGCTGGGTGTGCCTGGGCACACCCTAATAAGCTCATGCAGCACCAATTCCTCCTGCTGTTTGGGTACAGATCACTCATAACTGAAGCTGTGTTTACTATGCTTCAGTTTGTGAATGAATAGGAGGCCACTTAGCACAGGACACCTCCCATTTAATTACTGTCCAAAGGGACTGGGGAATCTTGTCTTCAGTCCCTTCTCTGGCTCAAAAGACAGACAAGGGGGGTCTGTTTAGACTCATGATATTTCACTAACGTTCCCCAATGGGGCTCAAAAAAAAAAAAAAAACACACTGATATCGTCCACTGCTCTACTGAGTGACACCAACCACTATCCTACTGACTGAGACCATCCACTATCCTACTGACACCAACCTCTACAGATTTATTATATATATATATATATATATATATACACACACACACACACACACACACACACACACACGTGTGTGTTTGAACTCTGGGGTGTACATTAATGCAATAGGCTGTGTACGCCTATGCTGCACTCCCACCTTGATGCACAAATCGCCCCCCCAGCACAAAGTTTGTGTCACACCTAATTCCTCCTCCTCGCACAAATGTTACCACCTAGCCCCTCCCCCCCCTGTGTCCCGATACAATTTCCCCTATAACCGCAGTGGATGGATGAATCTCAGGTTCCCGCCAACGAAATACCCAAACAGCAACTGCATCCGATTTGAATAGAAGCTGCACCCACTGACAATTTTCCTCCTGGTACCTTTAATTTTCTATGAAGGGATGTTGGGCAGGAGGCAGCCATCTGTGCCACAAACAGATCGAAATTTTGAACTGTACCCAATGAACTGACAAAATTCAAACAGCGTATGGTCAGCTTTAGATCCCTGGTGCCCAACCTGGAACCTCAGTGGGTTAGTATGGAGCTTCTTATCTCCCTGTATCTACAGCCAGGTTTGGAGTGAAATACACATCATCTAAACTCCCATGGGGGTACAGACATCATTTAAAACCTGCCAGAGGTTCCAAACCTTCCTCACTGTCTCCACAAGGTTTAGCTATGTACTTACACTACATTACCAAAAGTATTGGGACACCTGCCTTTACACGCACATGAACTTTAATGGCATCCCAGTCTTAGTCCGTAGGGTTCAATATTGAGTTGGCTCCGCCCTTTGCAGCTATAAGAGCTTCAACTCTTCTGGGAAGGCCGTCCACAAGGTTTAGGAGGGCGTCTATGGGAATGTTGGACCATTCTACCAGAAGCGCATTTGTGAGGTCAGGCACTGATGTTGGACGAGAAGGCCTGGCTCGCAGTCTCCGCTCTAATTCATCCCAAAGGTGTTTTATCTGGTTGAGGTCAGGACTCTGTGCAGGCCAGTCAAGTTCCTCCACCCCAAACGCGCTCATCCATGTCTTTATGGACCTTGCTTTCTGCCCTGGTGCGCAGTCATGTTGGAACAGGAAGGGGCCGTCCCCAAACTGTTCCCACAAAGTTGGGAGCATGAAATTGTCCAAAATGTCTTGGTATTCTGATGCCTTAAGAGTTCCCTTCACTGGAACTAGGGGGCCAAACCCAACCCCTCAAAAACACCCCCCCACCATAATCCCCCCTCCACCAAACTTTGCACTTTGCACAATGCAGTCAGGCACACGTCTCCACTGCTCTAGAGTCCAGTGGCGGAGTGTTTTACATCACTGAATCTGCAACCCGCAAGAGCAAGACTACGCATGCTCAGAAATGAAAGAATACATAGAAAACGATTCAACACAATGGGGGAGATTTACTAAAACTGGAGCGCTCACAATCTGGTGCAGCTGTGCACGGTAGCCAATCAGCTTCTAACCTCAGTTTGTTCATTGAAGCTTTGGTAATATAACCTGGAAGCTGATTGGTTTCTCTGCAGAAGTGAGCCTAATTTTGCACTCTCCAGTTTTAGTAAATAAACCCCATTACGTCACTTCTGACGTTGTATGAAAATTTTCGTATGGTGAGTAACCTCTTCACTTTCGACATGAGACCAGCATGCCACAAAAATCAGACGTTCGGTTGTCCGAAAATCTGATCGTGTGTACGAGGCTTTAGGCTTGGATGCAGCTGCTCAGCCATGGAAACCCATTCCATGAAGCCCATTCCATGAAACCCCATTCCATGAAACCCCATTCCATGAAACCCCATTCCATGAAGCCCATTCCAGGAAACCCCATTCCAGGAAACCCCATTCCATGAAGCCCATTCCATGGAAACCCATTCCATGAAGCCCATTCCATGAAGCCCATTCCATGGAAACCCATTCCATGGAAACCCATTCCATGAAGCCCATTCCATGGAAACCCATTCCATGAAGCCCATTCCATGAAGCCCATTCCATGAAGCCCATTCCATGAAACCCCATTCCATGAAGCCCCATTCCATGAAACCCCATTCCATATAGCCCATTCCATGAAGCCCATTCCATGGAAACCCATTCCATGAAACCCCATTCCATGAAGCCCATTCCATGAAGCCCCATTCCATGAAGCCCCATTCCATGAAACCCCATTCCATGGAGCCCAATCCATGAAAGCCCATTCCATGAAGCCCATTCCATGAAGCTCTCTGTGCACCGTTGTTGTGCTAATCTGGGCCCCACAAGAAGTTTGGAAGTCTGTAACTATAGACTCTGCAGACAGTTGACGACTTCTGTGCACTGTGAGCCTCAGCATGCATTGAACCTAGGGCTGGGAGATTTTCTGAAAAAGAAAAAAACTTGATTCACGATTCGAATCGAGTTTTCTTTTTTCACCATGCCGGTCCTGAGGAGTTGCGGGCAGGAGTTTTTAGGCGAGGCCACGGCTTCGGCCTAGTCCACAGCGTCCGGCCTTGTGGACTAGGCCAAAGTTGTGGACTAGGCCGAAGCCTCGCCTAAAAACTCCTGCCCGCAACTCCTCAGGACTGGCGCGGTGAAAAAAAAAATCGATTTGCTTAAATTTTGAATTGATTTGACCTCTCAACTCGATTCAAGATTTGAATCAATTTTTTCCCCAGCCCTAATTGAACCCACTCTGTCATTTTTACGTGGCCTACCACTTTGTGGCTGAATTGCTGGTCCCAGTTGCTTCCACTTTGTTATAATACCACTAACAGGTGACTGTGGAAGATTTAGTAGCAAGGAAATTTCACAGATGGACTTATTGCACAGGTGGCCACCTATCCCGGGACCACGCTTGTATTCACTGAGCTGTAGAAGCCGTCTGCATGCCGAGGTGTGCGATTTTCTACACCTGTGGCCATGGAGGGGATTGGAACACCTGAATCCAATGATTCGGAGGGGTGTCCCAATACTTTTGGCAATATAGTGTATATCAATTGTTTAAATACATAAAACAGAGTAAAAGTACTGACAAAATAAACGGATCCAACGTCACAATAATGTCACATTGGTTTTTGCATGCTAGCTTAAGGCTGAGTTCACACTAGTGTGAATTGGATGTGGGTTCCCCTCATCCAATTCACATGAGAGAAGACTGACTGGCCCTCTATGGAGCCGGTTCACATGTAAAGAGCCCCTCCTGTCTGTCCAGTGTAGGAGCCCGAGGGCTTTCACACTGGAGCGGTGCGCTTGTAGGACGGTAAAAAAAAGTCCTGCAAACCGCATCTTTGCAGCGCTGTAGAAGCGGTTTACACACCCCTCCTACCCCTGGGCCATCAGCACTTTGCGGCCAGTTTTAACCCCCCCGCTAGCGGCCGAAAAAGGGTGCTGGCTGTCGAATAGCACCGCTAAAATGCTGTTTTACCGCCTACGCCCACCCCAGTGTGAACCCGGCCTAAAGGTAATGCTGGTACAGATAATAGCCGTCCTCACTTCAGTGATATCATTCAGCCTCGGTACATCTATACAAATTCTGATGAATTTTGAACCACAACAATTCACATGACACGTGAAACAAAAGTCTTTCCTGCGGAGCCGATCTCATACATGGGGGGCGGCTGCTGTCTGATATTAAACAGAGTCCTGTGTGATTTTCCAGTGCGGTGCGATTTCCAGTCTCATACACTTTGCTGGGGAATCGCACTGCATGAAGGAAATCGCAGCGCACTGGGCTTTACAATCACACTGCCTCTCGGGTAGCACATATGTGACCCCAGGATTAGAGAAATGCTATATACTGTATTTATTGGCGTATAACACTCACTTTTTCACCATGAAAATTGGGTGCAAATAGCGTGTGCGTGTTATACGCCAATACTTCAATTTTAGCTGCCTCAGAGGCACAGAGGCAACGGGGGGGGGGGGGGGATGACGAGTGCCATCAGATTACATACAGTGAGAATCTCCTGTTTACTTGGCGGCCTCTGTAATAGGAAGTTAATAGATGGCAATGGCGAGGCTGCATTGATGGCAATGGTGAGGCTGCATTGATGGCAATGGTGAGGCTGCATTGATGGCAATGGTGAGGCTGCATTGATGGCAATGGTGAGGCTGCATTGATAGCACTTGTGAGGCTGCAGGTGGGCATTAATCAGGCTGCATTGATGTGGACTAATAAGGCTGCATTGATGGCAATGGTGAGGCTGCAGATGGGCACTGACCCTTATTTTGCTTCAAAGTTCCTTATTTAAAATTTAAGTTTTTTCCTGAAACTTCCCTCTTAAAATGAATGTGCGTGTTGTATGCCGATAAATACGGTAAATATTACTCACCCAATGGAATATTCCAATAAGAAGTACTGAGATTGTTCGGGAATTCGGATCGGCATCTGTCAGAGAAGAAGTCCATAAGAACCATTCTGTGAGACATCATTGTACAGCCCAGATAATGTATAGAAATAGAAATAGACAATTCTATATAGAAACTTTATAACTGACCTGTAATATCGCTGAAGCAAAAGGAGAAGAAAAAACATAACATGAAACAATGTTATCATTCTATGTCACAGGATAATATAACATCTCGTTCTACGGAGCAGTTTGATTTATTACCCCCAATACTAATTCTGCCCCGGAAAGGTGACAGTTGCCCCCCAATATCTGCCCCCCCCAGACTGACAGAACCAGCCTGGCATCTTAGTGTTCCATTCTTCAATCTCCAGGCTCAGGAAAGATCTATTCAGGTAATAAATTGGGGATTATTTGTCTGCTACCCCGACCACTGGATACAAATCTATGGTGTCTGTAATACCTTTATATGAAAAGCAGATCAGCAAAATCCTCCCACTTCTACATATTTGTTACAATCAGACTTTAGAGAGAGAACAGCTAACCATGGTGCAGCACTACTACGCCGGAAGCAGCTACATAATGGACACATTTGTCCTCTAATAAACGTGTCAAACACAAGACCCACAGGCCATTTCACGTGGCCCTCACCCCTCTACTACAGCTGTGGCACCCTCAGCAGTCAGCAGCAGAGAGGACAGAACTGCCCCCTCCAGATCCTGCAATTCTCTATGTAGCTGTTGAGAGGCTCAGCTCTGTCCCTCCACAGAGAGAAGGACAGAACATCTCCTACAGATCCCTCACCTCTCTGTGCAGCCACAGCACCCCCTCATCTCAAAATTTGGCAGACTCTGGTCCTCCTCCAGACCCTGCACTGTTTCCCAGCTTCACCCCAACTTCTTCTAAGCAGCAGCACAAGTCAAGGGGGGATGCACAGTGATGTACGGGAGGGTGGGGGGCTCTTCGCTTCTGATGGTGTGTGGGGGGGGGGTGAGACATCTTGGCTTACAGATACAATTGGCCCTTTGAGGGCAACTATAATGCTGATGCGGCCTCCAAAGAAACAAAGTTTGGGCACTGTGGAGGGTATGAGGAGAGAGAGAGAGAGGGGAGAAGAGAAGAGGAGAGGAGAGCACTGTGGAGGGTATGAGGAGAGAGAGAGGGGAGAAGAGAAGAGGAGAGGAGAGCACTGTGGAGGGTATGAGGAGAGAGAGAGGGGAGAAGAGAAGAGGAGAGGAGAGCACTGTGGAGGGTATGAGGAGAGAGAGGGGAGAAGAGAAGAGGAGAGGAGAGCACTGTGGAGGGTATGAGGAGAGAGAGAGGGGAGAAGAGAAGAGGAGAGCACTGTGGAGGGAATGATGAAAGAGGGGAGAAGAGGAGAAGAGGAGATGACTGTGGAGGAGATGGTGGCATTCAGTATTAAAAAAAGGAGTATGAAGGGTGGTATTGTGGGCAGCATTGGCAGAAGAGAGAGAGGAGTGTGTGATGAAGGAGGAGTGAGGAGGGTGTGATGAAGGAGGAGTGAGGAGGGTGTGATGAAGGAGGAGTGAGGAGGGTGCGATGAAGGAGGAGTGAGGAGGGTGCGATGAAGGAGGAGTGAGGAGGGTGTGATGAAGGAGGAGTATAGAGGATATAAGTGTACAGAATGTACAAGAGAGATTAGGGACAGAAAGCTCTATGTAAAAATATGGAGGGTGAATGTCTGATGGCAGCCAGTGTGTGCAGGGGGTCAATATGTAGGAGAGGAGTACAGGGGGTCAGACATGGTGCAGTATGTAGGAGAGGAGTGCAGGGGGTCAGACATGGGGCAGTATGTAGGAGAGGAGTACAGGAGGTCAGACATGGGGCAGTATGTAGGAGAGGAGTACAGGGGGTCAGACATGGGGCAGTATGTAGGAGAGGAGTACAGGGGGTCAGACATGGGGCAGTATGTAGGAGAGGAGTACAGGGGGTCAGACATGGGGCAGTATGTAGGAGAGGAGTACAGGGGTCAGACATGGGGCAGTATATAGGAGAGGAGTGCAGGGGGTCAGACATGGGGCAGTATGTAGGAGAGGAGTGCAGGGGGTCAGACATGGGGCAGTATGTAGGAGAGGAGTGCAGGGGGTCAGACATGGGGCAGTATGTAGGAGAGGAGTACAGGGGGTCAGACACGGGGCAGTATGTAGGAGAGGAGTGCAGGGGGTCAGACATGGGGCAGTATGGAGGAGAGGAGTACAGGGGGTCAGACATGGGGCAGTATGTAGGAGAAGAGTACATGGGGTCAGACATGGGGCAGTATGTAGGAGAGGAGTGCAGGGGGTCAGACATGGGGCAGTATGTAGGAGAGGAGTGCAGGGGGTCAGACATGGGGCAGTATGTAGGAGAGGAGTACAGGGGGTCAGACATGGGGCATTATGTAGGAGAGGAGTACAGGGGGTCAGACATGGGGCAGTATGTAGGAGAGGAGTACAGGGGTCAGACATGCGGCAGTATGTAGGAGAGGAGTACAGGGGGTCAGACACGGGGCAGTATGTAGGAGAGGAGTGCAGGTGGAAGGTGTGATGAAGGAGGAGTGTGGAGGGTGTGATGAAGGAGGAGTGTGGAGGGTCTGATGAAGGAGGAGTGTAGAGGGTGCGATGAAGGAGGAGTGTAGAGGGTGCGATGAAGGAGGAGTGTAGAGGGTGCGATGAAGGAGGAGTGTAGAGGGTGCGATGAAGGAGGAGTGTAGAGGGTGCGATGAAGGAGGAGTGAGGAGGGTGTGATGAAGGAGGAGAGTAGAGGGTGTGATGAAGGAGGAGAGTAGAGGGTGCGATGAAGGAGGAGTGAGGAGGGTGCGATGAAGGAGGAGTGAGGAGGGTGCGATGAAGGAGGAGTGAGGAGGGTGCGATGAAGGAGGAGTGTAGAGGGTGCGATGAAGGAGGAGTGTAGAGGGTGCGATGAAGGAGGAGTGTAGAGGGTGCGATGAAGGAGGAGTGTAGAGGGTGCGATGAAGGAGGAGTGAGGAGGGTGTGATGAAGGAGGAGAGTAGAGGGTGTGATGAAGGAGGAGAGTAGAGGGTGCGATGAAGGAGGAGTGAGGAGGGTGCGATGAAGGAGGAGTGAGGAGGGTGCGATGAAGGAGGAGTGAGGAGGGTGCGATGAAGGAGGAGTGAGGAGGGTGTGATGAAGGAGGAGTGAGGAGGGTGCGATGAAGGAGGAGTGAGGAGGGTGCGATGAAGGAGGAGTGAGGAGGGTGCGATGAAGGAGGAGTGAGGAGGGTGCGATGAAGGAGGAGTGAGGAGGGTGCGATGAAGGAGGAGTGAGGAGGGTGCGATGAAGGAGGAGTGAGGAGGGTGTGATGAAGGAGGAGTATAGAGGATATAAGTGTACAGAATGTACAAGAGAGATTAGGGACAGAAAGCTCTATGTAAAAATATGGAGGGTGAATGTCTGATGGCAGCCAGTGTGTGCAGGGGGTCAGTATGTATGAGAGGAGTACAGGGGGTCAGACATGGGGGAGTATGTAGGAGAGGAGTACAGGGGGTCAGACATGGGGGAGTATGTAGGAGAGGAGTGCAGGGGGTCAGACATGGGGCAGTATGTAGGAGAGGAGTACAGGGGGTCAGACATGGGGGAGTATGTAGGAGAGGAGTGCAGGGGGTCAGATATGGGGCAGTATGTAGGAGAGGAGTACAGGGGGTCAGATATGGGGCAGTATGTAGGAGAGGAGTACAGGGGGTCAGACATGGGGCAGTATGTAGGAGAGGAGTGCAGGGGGTCAGACAGGGGGCAGTATGTAGGAGAGGAGTACAGGGGGTCAGACATGGGGCAGTATGTAGGAGAGGAGTGCAGGGGGTCAGACATGGGGCAGTATGTAGGAGAGGAGTGCAGGGGGTCAGATATGGGGCAGTATGTAGGAGAGGAGTGCAGGGGGTCTGGAGTGGACCAGTGCACAGACATGGGGCAGTATGTAGGAGAGGAGTACAGGTGGTCAGACATGGGGCAGTATGTAGGAGAAGAGTACATGGGGTCAGACATGGGGCAGTATGTAGGAGAGGAGTGCAGGGGGTCAGACATGGGGCAGTATGTAGGAGAGGAGTACAGGGGGTCAGACATGGGACAGTATGTAGGAGAGGAGTACAGGGGGTCAAACATGGGGCAGTATGTAGGAGAGGAGTACAGGGGGTCAGACATGGGGCAGTATGTAGGAGAGGAGTACAGGGGGTCAGACAGGGGGCAGTATGTAGGAGAGGAGTGCAGGGGGTCAGACATGGGGCAGTATGTAGGAGAGGAGTGCAGGGGGTCAGACATGGGGCAGTATGTAGGAGAGGAGTACAGGGGGTCAGACATGGGGCAGTATGTAGGAGAGGAGTGCAGGGGGTCAGACATGGGGCAGTATGGAGGAGAGGAGTACAGGGGGTCAGACATGGGGCAGTATGTAGGAGAGGAGTACAGGGGGTCAGATATGGGGCAGTATGTAGGAGAGGAGTACAGGGGGTCAGACATGGGGCAGTATGTAGGAGAGGAGTGCAGGGGGTCAGACAGGGGGCAGTATGTAGGAGAGGAGTACAGGGGGTCAGACATGGGGCAGTATGTAGGAGAGGAGTACAGGGGGTCAGACATAGGGCAGTATGTAGGAGAGGAGTACAGGGGGTCAGACATGGGGCAGTATGTAGGAGAGGAGTACAGGGGGTCAGACATGGGGCAGTATGTAGGAGAGGACATGGGGCAGTATGTAGGAGAGGAGTGCAGGGGGTCAGACATGGGGCAGTATGTAGGAGAGGAGTGCAGGGGGTCAGATATGGGGCAGTATGTAGGAGAGGAGTGCAGGGGGTCTGGAGTGGAGCAGTGCACAGACATGGGGCAGTATGTAGGAGAGGAGTACAGGTGGTCAGACATGGGGCAGTATGTAGGAGAAGAGTACATGGGGTCAGACATGGGGCAGTATGTAGGAGAGGAGTGCAGGGGGTCAGACATGGGGCAGTATGTAGGAGAGGAGTACAGGGGGTCAGACATGGGACAGTATGTAGGAGAGGAGTACAGGGGGTCAAACATGGGGCAGTATGTAGGAGAGGAGTACAGGGGGTCAGACATGGGGCAGTATGTAGGAGAGGAGTACAGGGGGTCAGACAGGGGGCAGTATGTAGGAGAGGAGTGCAGGGGGTCAGACATGGGGCAGTATGTAGGAGAGGAGTGCAGGGGGTCAGACATGGGGCAGTATGTAGGAGAGGAGTACAGGGGGTCAGACATGGGGCAGTATGTAGGAGAGGAGTGCAGGGGGTCAGAAATGGGGCAGTATGGAGGAGAGGAGTACAGGGGGTCAGACATGGGGCAGTATGTAGGAGAGGAGTACAGGGGGTCAGATATGGGGCAGTATGTAGGAGAGGAGTACAGGGGGTCAGACATGGGGCAGTATGTAGGAGAGGAGTGCAGGGGGTCAGACAGGGGGCAGTATGTAGGAGAGGAGTACAGGGGGTCAGACATGGGGCAGTATGTAGGAGAGGAGTACAGGGGGTCAGACATAGGGCAGTATGTAGGAGAGGAGTACAGGGGGTCAGACATGGGGCAGTATGTAGGAGAGGAGTACAGGGGGTCAGACATGGGGCAGTATGTAGGAGAGGACATGGGGCAGTATGTAGGAGAGGAGTGCAGGGGGTCAGACATGGGGCAGTATGTAGGAGAGGAGTGCAGGGGGTCAGATATGGGGCAGTATGTAGGAGAGGAGTGCAGGGGGTCTGGAGTGGAGCAGTGCACAGACATGGGGCAGTATGTAGGAGAGGAGTACAGGTGGTCAGACATGGGGCAGTATGTAGGAGAAGAGTACATGGGGTCAGACATGGGGCAGTATGTAGGAGAGGAGTGCAGGGGGTCAGACATGGGGCAGTATGTAGGAGAGGAGTGCAGGGGGTCAGACATGGGGCAGTATGTAGGAGAGGAGTACAGGGGGTCAGACATGGCACAGTATGTAGGAGAGGAGTACAGGGGGTCAAACATGGGGCAGTATGTAGGAGAGGAGTACAGGGGGTCAGACATGGGGCAGTATGTAGGAGAGGAGTACAGGGGGTCAGACAGGGGGCAGTATGTAGGAGAGGAGTGCAGGGGGTCAGACATGGGGCAGTATGTAGGAGAGGAGTGCAGGGGGTCAGACATGGGGCAGTATGTAGGAGAGGAGTACAGGGGGTCAGGCATGGGACAGTATGTAGGAGAGGAGTACAGGGGGTCAAACATGGGGCAGTATGTAGGAGAGGAGTACAGGGGGTCAGACATGGGGCAGTATGTAGGAGAGGAGTACAGGGGGTCAGACAGGGGGCAGTATGTAGGAGAGGAGTGCAGGGGGTCAGACATGGGGCAGTATGGAGGAGAGGAGTACAGGGGGTCAGACATGGGGCAGTATATAGGAGAGGAGTACAGGGGTCAGACATGGGGCAGTATGTAGGAGAGGAGTGCAGGGGGTCAGACATGGGGCACTATGTTGGAGAGGAGTACAGGGGGTCAGACATGGGGCAGTATATAGGAGAGGAGTACAGGGGTCAGACATGGGGCAGTATGTAGGAGAGGAGTGCAGGGCGTCAGACATGGGGCAGTATGTAGGAGAGGAGTACAGGGGGTCAGACATGGGGCAGTATGTAGGAGAGGAGTGCAGGGGGTCAGATATGGGGCAGTATGTAGGAGAGGAGTACAGGGGGTCAGACATGGGGCAGTATGTAGGAGAGGAGTACAGGGGTCAGACATGGGGCAGTATATAGGAGAGGAGTGCAGGGGGTCAGACATTGGGCAGTATGTAGGAGAGGAGTGCAGGGGGTCAGACATGGGGCAGTATGTAGGAGAGGAGTACAGGGGGTCAGACATGGGGCAGTATGTAGGAGAGGAGTACAGGGGTCAGACATGGGGCAGTATATAGGAGAGGAGTGCAGGGGGTCAGACATGGGGCAGTATGTAGGAGAGGAGTGCAGGGGGTCAGACATGGGGCAGTATGTAGGAGAGGAGTGCAGGGGGTCAGATATGGGGCAGTATGTAGGAGAGGAGTACAGGGGTCAGACAAATGGGCACATAGGAGGCATTTTGCTGTGTCGGTGTGTTGAGATTACACTTGAATAGCTGCCCAATGCAGTCCCCTCCCCTCCCCCCTCATCTGGAGTGAATATGCCCTTCGGAAGATTCACCCTCCTATTTGTCCTTTTTATCTTTTTCACCGAGAGAGAAAATCTCATCCTTTAGGTTGTCACCAGAACAGGAATTGAGGAGAAATCTTCCAAAGGGGACACTAGTTCTGGTGACAATCAGGGATCCCCCCCCACTTCCTGTTGTGGCTATGGGACAGGAAGTGAAGGAAAATCTCCCCAATCAGACACAGATGTCCAAAAAAAAAAAGTGACAGGGTGTCAAACCCTTTCTTACACTGTCCAAAACTTTTTGCCTTTAGTTCTGCTTTAAGGCAGATAAACAATGAATGAAGCGCTGTATTTATATCTGCCTTAAACCACTTCAGCTCCGGAAGATTTCCCCCCTTATGACCAGGCCATTTCTACGGCACTGAGGTATTTTAACTGACAATTGCGCGGTCGTGCGACACTGTACCCAAGTAAAATTGACGTGCTTTTTTTCCCCCACAAATGGAACTTTCTTTTGGTGGCATTTGATCACCTCTGCAGTTTTTATTTTTTGCTCTATAAACCAAAAAAAATTTTTTTGGAATTTTTATTTCTTTTTTTACTAGCAATGTCGGCGATCAGCGACTTCTAGCGGGTCTGCGATATTGCGGTGGACAAATCGGACACCTGAACTAAAGGCAAAACTTTTTTAAAAAGGTTTGGAGAGCGCAAGATAAAGGTTTGACATCCTGTCAGGTTTTTTTTTTGTTGTCATCTGTGTCCCATTGGGGAGATTTCCCTTCACTTCCTGTCCCATAGACAAAACAGGAAGTGAGAGGGAATCCCTGGTTGTCACCAGAACTAGTGTCCCCATTGGAAGATTCTCCTCAATTCCTGTTCTGGTGACAACCTAAAGGATGAGACTTTCACTTTGGATTATAGAAAAAGAACAAATAGAGAACCTGAATTTCCCTACCAGAGACACCGACAGCAATCTAACCTGACGGGTCATAAATCATCAATATCCGAAGATAAAAAAAAGAGGTTTTGCTTTTGGTTACACTTTGAATTCAGCTTAATAGAAATTATAGTAAATAAAAATAATAATATTGTAATGAATAATAATAATAATTCTGTAATTAATAATAATAATGTAATGAATAATAAAAATTCTGTAATTAATAATAATAATATTGTAATGAATAATAATAATACTGTAATTAATAATAATAATAATTCTGTAATTAATAATAATAATATTGTAATGAATAATAATAATAATTCTGTAATGAATAATAATAATAATAATGTAATGAATGATAATAATAATAATTCTGTAATGAATAATAATAATAATAATAATAATAATGTAATGAATGATAATAATAATAATGTAATGAATAATAATAATAATAATTCTGTAATGAATAATAATAATAATGTAATGAATAATAATAATAATAATTCTGTAATGAATAATAATAATAATGTAATGAATAGAAATACTCGGAGCGCGCGCTGTCACTTTGTATCGATTTCTCCCGCGTATAAAATGTAACAATTCTCAGATCTGTCACTGTGTACCGCCCCCCGGTGTCATTTCTAGGCGGAGTCTGTCTATAGAAGGAGACAAGGGGGCGGGGTTTAGGTTGTATGGTGGTGTGGATTGGTTTGTATGGGGAGGGGCGGGGCAGGTGTTGGTGAGCGCGCGGGAGATTAAAAAAAAACGCGGGGAGAGGAGTGATGTGTACGTAGGGGAGATGAGGATTTATCGGTCTCCGAGCTCCGGGTAAGTACCGGCTTGTCTCCTCCACACCGATCTCCGGACCGTCTATCTTCTGAGCCCATCTCACTCTCCCATCCCCCACTGTACAGGTATAGGGACTCTGTATGGTGGGATCTCAGGCTGTACTAGAAGAGCAGAGGGGGGGCAGGTAATGCACACAGGGCTGGTTGGGGTGGAGAGCGGGGGCAGGTAATGCACAAGAAGGGGGGGTAGTGTACAAGGAGGGGAGAGAGGGGGGGCACAGGTAGTGCACAAGGGGGGGAATAGGCAGTGCAGGAGGGGAGAGGAAGAGGGTGAGGTAGTGCACAAGGAGGGGGGGCAGGTAGTGCACAAGGAGAGGAGAGAAGGGGGGGGCAGGCAGTGCACAGGGGGGGGAGAAGGTGGGGGACGAGGGGAGAGAAGGGGGGCAGGCAGTGCACAAGGAGGGGTGAGACAAGGCGGCAAGAGAATGGGAGCAGGTGGGGGACAAGGAGGTGGGGGCGGGTAGTGCACAAGGAGAGGGGGGGCAGGTAGTGCACAAGAAGGGGGGACAAGGAGAGGGGGCAGGTAGTGCACAAGGAGAGGGGGACAAGGAGGGGAGAGGGGGCACAAGGGGGGGCAGGTAGTGCACAAAGGGGAGAGAAGGGGGGCGCAGGTAGTGCACAAGGAGAGAGGGGGGGTGCAGGTAGCGCACAAGGAGGGGGGACAAGGGGGGGAGGGAGGGGGGACAAGGAGGGGAGAGAGGGGGGGTGCAGGTAGTGCAGGAGGGGGCACAGGTAGTGCACAAGGAGAGAGGGGGGCGCAGGTAGCGCACAAGGAGGGGGTGACAAGGAGGGGAGAGGGGGGGGTGCAGGTACCGCACAAGGAGGGGAGAGAGGGGGGGTGCAGGTAGCGCACAAGGAGGGGAGAGAGGGGGGGCGCAGGTAGTGCACAAGGAGGGGAGAGAAGGGGGGGCAGGCAGTGCACAAGGAGGGGGGAGACAAGGCGGCAAGAGAAGGGGGACAAGGAGGGGAGAGAGGGGGTGTGCAGGTAGTGCACAAGGAGGGGGTGACAAGGAGGGGAGAGAGGGGGGGCGCAGGTAGTGCACAAGGAGGGGAGAGAAGGGGGGGCAGGCAGTGCACAAGGAGGGGGGAGACAAGGCGGCAAGAGAAGGGGGACAAGGAGGGGAGAGAGGGGGTGTGCAGGTAGTGCACAAGGAGGGGGTGACAAGGAGGGGAGAGAGGGGGGGCGCAGGTAGTGCACAAGGAGGGGAGAGAAGGGGGGGCAGGCAGTGCACAAGGAGGGGGGAGACAAGGCGGCAAGAGAAGGGGGACAAGGAGGGGAGACGGGGAGCAGGTAGTGCACAAGCAGGGGAGAGAAGGGGGGTACAAGTAGTGCACAAGGAGAGAGGGGGGTGCAGGTAGCGCACAAAGAGGGGGGGAGAGGGGGGGCACAGGTAGTGCAAAAGGAGGGGAGAGAAGGGGGGACAAGGAGGGGAGAGAGGGAGGGAGCAGGTAGTGCACAAGGAGGGGAGAGAAGGGGGGAAGGTAGGAAAGGGGGGTGAAGTAGAGGGGGGGGGGACCTTGGTAGTAGGGTGTTTCTCTCAAGTCTGGAGTTGTCAGATTAGGCGACCTGTAAAATTTTGTGATGGGTCGTTCCACAACAGCCATCTTGGTACACCCCACCATTGTCCGCAGTAAGCCAATAGTCAAGCGGATATCTTTTTACACCAGAGTCTTGCATCCAACACTTTTTTTTTTTTTTACCATTAAACTTTTCTTATATAAAACATTATTTTGATATCCGCCAGACTGTTTAGATGTTGAATTATATAAGTAGCGGTGTTCTGTCAGATCAGTAAACCTGTCAGATCAGCGGGCTTGCCGCAGCTTTTAAAATTCAACATCAAAACAGTCAGACTGATTAGAAAATCCTGTATTTCACTATATAAACTCAGTTTACATGTAATTGTGTCAAATGCAAGACTTGGGTGGGTGTAAAGAGATGTCTGCCGTCGCCTTCTGACTGCATGCTTACTGCGGGGTGTACCAAGATGGGCGCTGCAGAACGTCACTTCTATAACAAAATCTGACAGGTCGCCTAATCTGACAGAACACCGGTGTGCATTCCAGAGCACTAGAGGTGGAAACTGGAAATGACGTAGATACAGGTGGATGAGCAGCTTCAATGCATTTCGTGATAAACACCTCACCAGGAAGTATGTCTAAAACAGTGAGTGCGATCACTAAAAGCTGACTTGCAGCACCATCGAATGTAAGTGCGCATTTTTATATCTACCTGTTTGAAAGAGTCTCTTCTGGGGTGAGGAGCCGTCCTCTCCATATACACTGATGTTTAAAAGATTGCAATTGCTGCGATGTGCATTTATTATGTGTTTGTGTTTCTCACACGGTCTGCGGTGGAGCAGTTTAAAGATTTTTTTTTTTTTCTTTGAACGGTTGTCCCGATACCACTTTTTTAAGACCGAGTATAAGTACCGATACTTTTTTTTTTTTCTTCCTCTTTCACGTACTCGCCGATACCGATTACTGATCATTTTTTTAATGTCATGTGATAGTGGCACGTGTGTCAGTTTTTTGTTTTTACAATTTTTATTTTGTTATGATTTTTTTATTACAATGCTTTCTTTATTTCTTAAAGGTGGGGGGGGGGGGGGAGTGGACAGTGTCAGTGTGTGTGTTTTAATTTTTTACAATTTCTTTTTATTATTTATTGCAATTCTTCTTCTCTCTCTTTTTTTTTTTTTTTTAAATCATTAGCCCAATTTGGGGGGCTTTGGTAAGATATCAGGGGTCTTAAAAGACCCCTGACATCTCCCCTTTGAGACAGGGAAAGGGACTGAGAACACGTTTCCCAGTCCCCTTCTCAGCTGCACTGAAAATGAATGGAGAGGAGACAGAGGCTCCTCTCCATTCATAAACTGAAGCATCGTAAAACACAGGTTATGATGTTTCAGTTATGTGAATGGACAGAGTCAGTTATCACTGACTGTACATTCAGAAAAGGAAGGAGTCAGATTTGCTGGCTCCTACCTCGCTCTCCATCCTGAAAGTTTGAGGGGGCAGAGGATGAGAACGGAGGGGGACGGCAGCATGGAGGGGGCAGAGGGTGAGAACGGAGGGGGGACGGCAGCATGGAGGGGGCAGAGGGTGAGAACGGAGGGGGGGGGCAGAGGAGGATAACGGAGGGGGGCGGCAGCACGGAGGGGGCAGAGGAGGAGAACGGAGGGGGACGGCAGCACGGAGGGGGACGGCAGCACGGAGGGGGCAGAGGATGAGAATGGAGGGGGACAGCAGCACGGAGGGGGCAGAGGATGAGAACGGAGGGGGCAGAGGATGAGAACGGAGGGGGCAGAGGAGGATAACGGAGGGGGGCGGCAGCACGGAGGGGGCAGAGGAGGATAACTGAGGGGGGCGGCAGCAGAACAGAGGGGGACTGAAGGAAGATACAGGGACAGTCAGCGGTGATCGGTGCGGCTTTGGGGGCACTTACAAGCACTGATCATCGCTGTGTAGTTTTCACTAAAGCAGCTGATATGGGGGGGGGGGGGGGGGGAGAGAAACGGCTGTCAGGCTTTATTGAATTTGGTGCTTGTAACTCCCCCCTCCGCACCGATCACCCTGACTGTCCCGGTGTCGGGTGAAGCATCGGAGTACAAATACTCGGGCAAATGCTCAGTATCGGTATCGGGACAACCCTAGTTTAAATACATATTGATGGTTTGACATATTGCGATCACTTAGTGCCGGTTCACATAGGTGCGCTCTGCAAGATTGCATGCGATTCACACTGCAAGTCACATGTGTTGTCTGTGTGATGTGATTTTAGCTGTACAGATAGTGTGGCTGAATTTGCAGCGCATTCAGACCAAACTCGCAAAGGACTTTTTTTTTTTTTTTTCTTTGGTCCGCACCAGAATCGGATTTTATGGGTGTGCTCTGATTCGTGTCCAAACTGTCAGTTCTCAGTGCGATATGTGAGCTGAAATTGGGGGGTGGGGGGGGGGGGGAGGGGTGGTTGTGTCATTAACATTGTATTGACACTCCCAGCAGTTTGCATATGGCAGTGTGAGTTGTCATGCGAGTCGGGTGCGATGCGGGAACCCGCAGTGGATTCGCACCAATGTGAACCAGTGTCTTGTCGAATACTGTCCCCCATCGGATAGTGTCCGCCCTGTAGTGCGCAGTACGGAGGACAAACGAGACGCTGAAAGTCTCCGAAGTTCAACAGCTGATCATCATCTGTACACGGCGCCCCGAGTCCAGGTTCACACCCCACTATCCAAGTGGACATAGAGTTAGAATAAAAAGATGCCGAGCGCAGCGAGGACGTGCCCGAAGCATGGCGAGCGAAGCGAGGGGCCCTCTTACAAAACGATCACTATTAAGTGCCCAAGCGCCGTGTACAGCTGATAGTCAGCTGGTCAACTTCGGAGACTTTTGGCGTCTCCTTGTCCTCCGTACTGCACAAGCGCTGCGCCTGCACAGTACGGGGCGGACACTATCCGATAGGAGAACACTTCTTGTCGGAACACCGGTGAAATAGCTGAAGCTCAGTGCCCAGTATTGGAAGGGGGGGGCATGCGCAGCAGCTGTGTACAGATGACCCCCCCTCCAACTATTCCTGGATGGATCTGATGTTTATCACCAGATCCCATGAATCATCTCCAGGTAGAAGAATCCTCTATGGGGGGGCTGTACAGATTACCCCCCCTCTAGAACTGCTCCTGGATGGATCTGATATTGTGTATCACTAGACCCCATGTATCCCATCCAGGTAGAACCATAGGGAGGGGGGGGGGGGGGGGCTGTGTACTGACCTCTCCGCCCCCAAATATAACTATCACTGGATGGATCGGATATGATGTACTCCCCCCAGTATTGATGATGGGGGTGATCAGGATGGAGATCTGGTAATAGTAAAATGTCATCTAATGATATATTTCCCCCTCTATAGAGGACAGAGATCTCCATCACTATTCCTGGATGGATCTGATATTCTGTATCACTACATTCCATAGATCACATCCGGGTATCATTCTCTATGGGGGGCTTTGTATAAAAGGACCCCCCTGTGTAACTTATGATCTGATATTATGTATCACATCCCGGTAGAAGGATCCTCTATAATCTCTATTCCTGGATGGATCTGATATTCTGTATCACTAGATGACATCCAGGTAGAACCTTCCTCTGATCTCTCTGGTAGGTCGGATGTCATTAGTCCCGCATTCCATCCACCCGCCCCCCATATATCACACTCACCTCCTCGGACGGTGGACGGGGCGCTCATGTTGCTGTCACTTGCAGGCCCAGATTTACTCCCTATGCCGCCCCCCCCCCCCACACACACACCACATCCTTTATCGATGACTTCTACAATAGATCAATTAAAAACATATCTCCACACACGAGAACACTGAAAATAACTGACTTTAATTGTACAGACTAAAAATACTTCAGGGTAAGCGCGCGAGGGGTAAGGATTTTTCGCAGGCAAATTTTCAAGGCAATGGCTGGTGTTAGTGCTTCAATCATCCCCGGCACCATGGTTGTTATGGTGTCAGGCTGATTGAAACACATTATTTCTATCATTACATTGTAATATAAACTGAAATAGTTCAACTCACCATAATGCAGAATTATTGGGAGCCCTGAGCGTGTCACCTGCCACCATCTCTTGTCACTTGCCACGCTGCCTGCCACCAGATGAGGATGTCACTTGCCACGCTGCCTGCCACCAGATGAGGATGTCACTTGCCACGCTGCCTGCCACCAGATGAGGATGTCACTTGCCACGCTGCCTGCCACCAGATGAGGATGTCACTTGCCACGCTGCCTGCCACCAGATGGGGATGTCACTTGCCACGCTGCCTGCCACCAGATGGGGATGTCACTTGCCACGCTGCCTGCCACCAGATGGGGATGTCCCTTGCCACGCTGCCTGCCACCAGATGGGGATGTCCCTTGCCACGCTGCCTGCCACCAGATGGGGATGTCCCTTGCCACGCTGCCTGCCACCAGATGGGGATGTCCCTTGCCACGCTGCCTGCCGCCAGATGGGGATGTCCCTTGCCACGCTGCCTGCCGCCAGATGGGGATGTCCCTTGCCACGCTGCCTGCCGCCAGATGGGGATGTCCCTTGCCACGCTGCCTGCCGCCAGATGGGGATGTCCCTTGCCACGCTGCCTGCCGCCAGATGGGGATGTCCCTTGCCACGCTGCCTGCCGCCAGATGGGATGTCCCTTGCCACGCTGCCTGCCGCCAGATGGGGATGTCCCTTGCCACGCTGCCTGCCGCCAGATGGGGATGTCCCTTGCCACGCTGCCTGCCGCCAGATGGGGATGTCCCTTGCCACGCTGCCTGCCGCCAGATGGGGATGTCCCTTGCCACGCTGCCTGCCGCCAGATGGGGATGTCCCTTGCCACGCTGCCTGCCGCCACATGGGGATGTCCCTTGCCACCACATGGGGATGTCCCTTGCCATGCTGCCTGCCATCAGAAGGAGGAGGGCGGAACAGCGGTGCGGGCAATGAGAGATGTCATCTTTCTCCCACGCCGCCACGTGACACTACAAGCTACTCTCAATTTTTTTAAAAATGGCGCCGAGCGGCGCAATCACGCTACTGCGCATGCGCCGCCCGGCCGAGCGCTTACGAGTTTTCCCGAGCCCGGCCGGCTTCGGAACGGCGCATGCGCCGTTGCGTGGTCGGCTCGTGGCCATCTTTTCTATGGGCACTGGTGCCCATAATAGACTTTACAGGCCAGCACGAAAGGGGGGGCGGCCGCGAAGTCGCTGCAGGAGCGGCGCCGCCCCTACACCACTGCCGCCCCGAGGCCTGGCCTCGGTGGCCTTGTGGTAAATCCGGCCCTGGTCACTTGCTGGACTCAGGTGGTAGATGAAGGGAAGAACTGTAATCTTATTGGCTGTTTGGCCGGGGCTCGCTATATTAACCAATCGAAGGCGGTGAGGGCGGTTTCCCGCGCTGAGTTTAGCGGGGAATTTTGATCTCGAGGGGCGGGGCCGCAGTGACGCGGTGTTTGGTATTTGCAGGTGGAAGTTGTGGGGAAGCAGCCATTGGTTGTACAGAAGTGTGACATCATCAGGATTCTGTACTCCCCTCCCCCTTATCAGGTGTCACCCTGTACTGCAGAGACTTAGGAATTCCGGTGTCTTGCCAAGAACACTTTCTCCCCCTGTGACACTTGAAGCCGTTAACCCTTCCACTGCCAGAGCAGCTTTTTATTTTATTTTTATTTATTTTTATTTTTTTTTTCTCGCACATATTTAAAAAAAAAAAGTTAGACCTGAAGATTTCAGAAAATGTTTTGAGGGTTTTTATAAAAATAAACCCCCCGAGATTAGAGGAGTAATGAATTTATATTTTAAGGAGGTCAAAT